>NC_048304.1:116686163-116704102 GCF_013100865.1 Trachemys scripta elegans
GAGCCATTACAAACATTGAATCTATCTCCCCTTGTAAGTATGCTCACACTTCTTATCAAACTGTCTGTACTGGGCTATCTTGATTATCACTTCAAAAGTTTTTTTTTTCTCTTAATTAATTGGCCTCTCAGAGTTGGTAAGACAACTCCCACCTGTTAATGGTCTCTGTATGTGTGTATATATATATCCTCAATATATGTTCCATTCTATATGCATCCGAAGAAGTGGGCTGTAGTCCACGAAAGCTTATGCTCTAATAAATTTGTTAGTCTCTAAGGTGCCACAAGTACTCCTGTTCTTCTTTTTGCGGATACAGACTAACATGGCTGCTACTCTGAAACCTGTTGGAAATGGGCCATCCTGATTATCACTACAAAAGTTTTTTTTTTCTCCTGCTGATAATAACCCACCTTAATTGATGACTCTCATTATAGTTGGTATGGCAACACACATTTTTTCATGTCCTCTGTTTGTGTATATATCTTACTACTGTATTTTCCACTGCATGCATCCGATGAAGTGGGTTTTAGCCCATGAAAGCTTATGCTCAAATAAATGTGTTAGTCTCTAAGGTGCCACAAGGACTCCTTGTTGTTTTTGCGGATACAGACTAACACGGCTGCCCCTCTGAACTTTAATATGGGCTGCTATTTGCCCTGTGCCCCAGACACATAACGTGCTGCCTAAGTGCTTAGTTTTCCTTGCTACAGGTTGAAACCATCGGAGATGCCTACATGGTTGCCAGTGGCCTTCCCATCCGCAATGGAATGAAGCACGTTGAGGAAATTGCTACAATGTCTTTGCACTTCCTCAGTGCAATGATCCCTTTCAAGATAGAGCACATGCCCGAAGAGAAGCTGAAGCTGCGGATTGGCATTAACACAGGTAAGTAGCGTGAGTCTCACCTGCTTCCGATACTGAGATTTGTTCTCGGTCCATATAAATTGAGCCACAAATACATAATTCACATGTTTGCATCAATTCGTAATTCACCTCAGGATGAATCAAGCATCAGGTTAAGATGAGACCGGAGAGCATTTTTTAAGGGGGCTTATCCTCCAGTCCTAATTCAGCCAAAATTCCCCTCAACCTTAATTTGGAGTTTTGCCTGAGAAAAGAACTGGTGGACAAATGTTTGTTTTAACCTTGGGTATGGGGTTCATCCTTAATTCATTGTAGTACATATTGAGCAGTTACAGCATAAGACAGGGAGTTAGGAATTATGGATTCTCTTCATACCTCAGCCATGACTTGCTGTCTGACGTTGACTACTTACATAACTGCTCTGTACCTCAGTTTCCCCATCAGGAGGCTGGCAATATTAACATTCAGTGTCCTTACAGATTGCTGGGGAGATTAATTAGTTCCTATTTTTAAGTGCTCTGAGATCCGTGGTTGAAAGGTTCTATCGAGGTGTAGAACATTAATATAAGACATTCAGAAGCACTAACAGTGAGTGCTCTGTCCTGTGTTTGTAAATCACCGTGTAAATGTACAGTGCTATGCAAACATTTTACAATGATTATAGTAACGTTGGGCTTCTGCTTTAGTACTCATCTAAAGAATGACACCTCCATTCTTAATTGGTGCTTTCCATTTCCTATCCAAGCAATGCTGGCACAGCTTGGAGTCTATGCTGACAGAGGAGTTTGTGGGGAAACTCAATGCAGCATATACCAGCAAGATCATTTAGACATACATTTCAGTGGTAGGACTCTTCCTGAAAAGATAATGCATGTATCCAAGGTCATCTCACAAATACTGACCTAGAACTATAACATTACCTACCATTGGAGCTGTAATTTCTACAGCTGGGCAAAATTTTTCAGATGAATAGTTTATTTGCTGAAAAATGCAGTTTCAGACAACATGAAACTTATTCAAAAATTTGACACAAATTTGCCGAATAGTTTCATTTGCAAAAATGGAAGAGAAGGCCACGTCCCCTATAACTTTTTGGCCCAGTGTATGTAGGGCTGGGATGTTGGAGGCCTAGGTTCTCAAATTGACAGAGGTCAGGAAGAAATCCCCCTTATGGGCAGGTTATTACACAACTGCCTGCTGCTATAGAACGTTTTGAGACTTACTCTGAAGCATCTGGTCCTGTTGAAGTCAGGATGTTGTTGTAGATTGACCACTTGTCTCCTTTAGTATGACAGGAAAGCATAATCCCAACTATACATATAAAATGATGGGGTCTAAATTAGCTGTTACCACTCAAGAAAGAGATCTTGGAGTCATTGTGGATAGTTCTCTGAAAACATCCACTCAATGTGCAGCGGCAGTCAAAAAAGCGAACAGAATGCTGGGAATGATTAAGAAAGAGATAGATAATAAGAGAGAAAATATCATGTTGCCTCTATATAAATCCACGGTGTGCCCACATCTTGAATACTGCATGCAGATGTGGTTGCCGCATCTCAAAAAAGATATATTGGAATTAGAAAAGGTTCAGAAAAGGGCAACAAAAATTATTAGGGGTATGGAACGGCTTCCGTATGAGGAGAGATTAGTAAAACTGGGACTTTTCAGCTTGGAAAAAAGATCGCTAAGGGGAGATATGATTGAGGTCTATAAAATCATGACTGGTGTACAGAAAGTAGATAAGGAAATGTTGTTTACTCCTTCTCATAACACAAGAACTAGGGGTCACCAAATTAAATTAATAGGCATCAGGTTTAAAACAAATAAAAGGAAGTATTTCTTTATACAACACACAGTCAACCTGTGGAACTCCTTGCCAGAGGATGTTGTGAAGGCCAAGACCATAACAGGGTTCAAAAAAGAGCTAGATAAATTCATGGAGGATAGGTCCATCAATGGCTATTAGCCAGGATGGGCAGGAATGGTGTCCTTAGCCTCTGTTTGCTAGAAGCTGGGAATGGGAGACAGGGGATGGATCACTTGATGATTACCTGTTCTGTTCATTCCCTCTGGGGCACCTGGCACTAGCCACTGACAGAAGGCAGGATACTGGGCTAGATGGACCTTTGGTCTGACCCAGCAGGGCCATTCTTATGACAATTTCTATGTTCCTTTCTCAGGATGTTTCAGTGACAACTGCAAATGTTGGGGAAATAATTGCCTAAATATTTTGATCTTCATACATGTCTCTGTACTAATGACACAACAGAGCATTTCTATGGTGTTTTAATAATCCCTAGCTCTTTTTCCTCCATTGATCATAAAGAGCCTTACAAAAGAGGTCAGTATTATTATCCCCATTTTACAGATGCGTAGTGAGATTGTGATTTGTCCAAGGTTACCCAGCAGGCCCCTGGCAGAGCTAGAAATTGTACGCATATTAGTTTTTACAGCAACAGTCAGATTAGCTAGGGATTGTTGCCATGTTTGCAGTTGCGGAAACTGAGACAATAAGCCATGAGTTGCTCAAATCAAGAATGGAAGTTGGCATCAAAGCTGGGATTAGAATTTAGGAGTTGCACAGTCCCATGCTTGGGCTCCAGATAGGAGACTATGACACTCTTTCATTTAAACTGCTTCTCCAGTGCCTAGTTAGGAGTCCCAGTGCGGGGCAAAATTGCTTTGACACTTGCTGTCTTGATAGCTTCATGGTTTGTGCTTTGTTTTGTACTTTAGGACCTGTTGTTGCAGGAGTGGTGGGAATCACAATGCCACGGTACTGCCTGTTTGGAGACACTGTTAATACAGCCTCAAGGATGGAAAGTACCAGTTTGCGTAGGTACCATTTACGATGAGTTTGCAGTCATCCTGCATGGAATTTTTTTTAACCACAGAGGCAGTGTTACACTTAACCCGTTGTTAATTGACATTTTTTGTGTCAAACCTTTGCCATGCAATGCTCTGATAACCCAGTTTGATGAACCTGAGGGTTCTTACCTCTGAGATCATTGTTGTCGGATAATAACAACCAGTTCTTACATGGTGCTTTTCATCAGCAGATCTCAGAGCGCTTTACAAAGGAGGTCAGGATCATGCTCCTTATTTTACAGTGGGGGAAAGTGAGGGATGGAGGTGAAGTGACTTGCCCACGCTCACCCAACTGGCCTGTGCCAGAGCCAGGAATAGAACCCAGGTCTCCTGAGTCCCAGTTCATTGCTCTGTCCACTGCTATCCACAGTGACAATGTTTCATGTTTCACAACCAGCTGGGATGTTCAATCTTTGAAGAACTTAAAATGAACGTGGTGTTTTGTATGTTTGT
The DNA here is from genome assembly GCF_013100865.1 of Trachemys scripta elegans. NCBI lineage: Eukaryota > Metazoa > Chordata > Testudines > Emydidae > Trachemys > Trachemys scripta. The sequence goes on from NC_048304.1 coordinate 116,690,349, forward strand.
TACTGCCCTCAGACACACATGACTGTGCATCATAGAGCCTATACTGCTACATCAGTGGTTCCCAAACTTTAACAACCCGCGAACCCCTTTCACTAAAATGTCAAGTCTTGTGAACCCCCTCTGAAAAATGAATATTTCCATGGATTTTCTCCCTTACCTCAGCGTAAGTTATAAAAACATTGATCTTGGACATATGAAATTTGTTTTTATGACATGCTTATTACACACTATTTATTAATTATTATTTATCATTACAGTATTTTTATTACATTATGAAAACAGCAACACTCTTCCAAGATCTCACTTCTGTACCTTGTATCACTTTTGATTAAGCCTGTTATAAGACAAGACTCCTATCAGAGGTGCCAGTAGAAAAAAGAGGTGCGGGGGCAAAGCCCCCATGCACCCCAGGGCCTGGGGGGGCACTGCCAGAAAAGTGGGGGGGTCCACGGGGGCCACTGGAAAAAAAGGGCAGGGACCCACAGGGAGGCACTCTGTCGTGGGGGCGGCACGTGACCCTCATTGCCCCCCTATAGGAGCCTCTGGCTCCTATGTTTCATCAAGGAGTATCAGATGTAAAACAGCATGAAGGTATCTAAGAAGCCAACTCAGAGTTCCTCCTACACAAGCATTCAGGTCTTGAGCAGTCCAGGCAAACAATGGACGTTACAACAAGCTTAAACTTGTTCTTCATAATAATTTAAAAACAACAGTAGCAGCCTATTTAATTTGAAAAGCAGCAAAAAATATACACCCCCCTTTCCATTTCGTAAAAGGAGTCTTGAAGTTTAAATCTCCTCGGCGTGATAGAGATGCTTGCTTTGATCTGCTTAGCTCTTGGAAGTCCCCAAAGTTCCAGACTGCTGGCCCGTGCTGCCCAGGGTCCCTATGGACAGTTCTGTCCGCCATTAGGGAATTTTTTCCCGAGAACCCCCGTAACATTTTGTGAACCTCCAGGGGTTCACGAACCCCTGTTTGGGAACCACTGTGCTACATGGAGAGGTCTTTGCTTGCTCATTTCTTTCCCGCTGATGCCATGAAGCTCTGAATGACCGTATTGTGCAGCGTAGTGACAACTGCAAGGACCTAGATAGCCATGGATGTTACAATACCAAATATGAAAAGAGAAAGTTTGAGGTTTATATAATAAATACCGTGCTTTTGCCCTGGAAACCGTTTCTGACAAGTGACTTCATTTTAAATGGAGTCAGACTAAAGCCTAAATTTTAATTACAAACCCTTCTGAACAGGAGGAAAGATTCGGGCCAAAAATGAAACACAACCTTTAGGAAGCTAAACATTAGGTTCTAAAGAGATTGATCCCGCCCCTTTAACGAGTTAATCCTCCCCAGCCAGCCAGTCATATACATTTACAAAATAAGTAAATAGATTTATTTTGCTGTAGCTCTCCGAATCCATGTCTCCACAACCACTGCTAATGCCTTGCAATCCATCGGCGGGTATGACTTGCAAGAAAGAGGGACCATAACAGTAAAGGTATGAACATTGAGAGTGCAGAATGGGAGCCTATCATGCCAAATAGGTAGATCTAATATATTCGACAGCATATGAAGGAATTTTCAAGGATGTACAATGTATGCAGAACATATGCTTTCCTGGATATGAGCTGATGTTAATGCATCAGTGTAAAAACAAAACAACAAACATGTAGAGGTGTTCAGTACTATGGTGTGACTTAAATCAGACACCATCATTTTGTATATGATAACCATCTGCCTAACATAGGACAGTGCTTTGCAAACTAGAATGAAGCAATCCAGAAAAACAGGACTCAGTGATGTGAAGTCTTTGTGCTTTCACAGCCCTTTCAGCATCTCACATTCTTAGATCCTGTGCATGGTTTCTACCTTGTCATGCTCTGTTGATATTACTATTCTTTATTGCTTATGTTGCTGGAGTGCCTTGAGGCCCCAGTAAGGGACCATGGCCTCATCATGCTAGCCACTGTACCAGGGTATAACCAAGAGATGCTTCCTGCTCCAAAGACCTTACAGTTAGAGCTTGCCAGAAGTTTTCCAATGGAACAGTTTCATTGGAAAATACCCATTTCTCAAACCTGAAATGTTTGACAAAAATGGTTTGAGTTCCAGGGTCCCTGGCTGGGGACAGGGACCCTGGGCTTCCAAGTGGACAACCCTAGGACCCAGCTGGTCAGGGAGTCTGGAAGGCCTGGGGTCTCCTGCCCCAAAGCAGTTCCTGTGGTGGGGTTGCCCCGCAGCTACAGACACTGGGAGTCCAGGCAGCTGCTGACTGAAATCAACATGCGTGTCAATTTCATGAGCACAGTAGGAATTTCAGTCAGTATCAGCCATGGTTTCAGGCAGGGCTGGTCTTAGAGGTGGGAAGTCAGGACGTCTGCCCTGAGCACTGACATTGTGGGGCACCGGATCATTGCACTTGGAGGTGCCAAATCCCTGGAGGCAGGGAGGGAGTTAGTTTGATTTTTGTTTTGGTTTTGGGTTTCTTTTTAATTGCACCTTTTGAGTATGGGAGACACCGAAAATGTCTTCCGTCCTGGGTGACAGCACATCTAGGGGTGGCCATGGTTCCAGGGAGCCCATTTCATTTTGAAAACGCCACATGACGATGTCTCCTTTCCCCAAGATTTCCAGTTTGGGGGAAACTTTGAACAATTTGGAACAAAACCAAATTCTGAAATACCAAATTATCCCACAATCCAGACATTCCTAGTTTTGGCCAACTCTACTTAAAATCAATGTGGGTCCCCCTCCCCCCCCCCCCCGCCCCTGATTTCTTTGTACAACTCCACTTTCACTTCTTTCTGTTATCAGGGAAAAGGAGAACAAAGAACGTTTTGGTTAAAAGGAAAAGCTGACCTTCACTTGGCTCTCCCAGAGTTCAGTGACAAATGGTGAGGCCGTTTGAAGGAAACTTTGCAGGTAAGACAGTGATAAGGTTTCTGTAGGGAAGGGTGTTAAATCCATATGCTGATAATGCAGTTATACAGTTCAAGGACTGGAGGAGTGATCTAACATGTGGGTCAATTGAAGCTACTTGCGTGGCATTGTCTCTTAGGAGGTATGTTTGTGCTGCAGCTGGGAGCGTACCTCCCAGTCCAGGTAGACAGGCATGCACTAGTTCTGCTTGAGCTAGCAAGCTAAGAATACCAGCACGTCATGGGCTAGACACCAGAGTACAAGCCCACCTGATCCCCTAGGTCCATACTTGGGTGGCTAGCTCGTGCTATACTGTCCACACATGCTAGTTTTAGCATGCTATCTTGAGCAAAGCAAGTGTTTGTCTGTCTGCTTGTGCTGGGAAACATGCAGTGTAGACGTATCCTTAATGAAATATAGGAGATTTGGGAGTCATTAATTTGACTCCTCGGGTAGTTTATATCAGCGTTGCTCCATTGACTGCAGTGGAATTACGCTGTTCAGGATCTGACCCTATTGTGTGTTATCCAAATATTCTCATTCCGGCATGACAGTCTGAGTTCAACAGAGGCACGGCGGTGTAATGGCGTCGTGGTTCATGAGGACTGTGAATAACAATTCCTGGGCTATGAGATGGGATTATCGCTTACAATAACATTTTCAAGCCACACTGTTTTGCTTGTTAAATCTGAAAACAGCCGGTTATTCCTTGCCCATTAACTCCTAGACTCACTTGAAACTCAATCCACCTGGGATCTATGCTGGCATAGAAGTGTAACCAAGTGTTTAGTGTGTATTAGTGTGGCCAATCCACACAGCATCTGAGTCTCTTAAAGCTCCCAATGATAAGCCAGTATTTAAACTCAAGATGTAAAGGTTTTGGAGCTCCCTTGCTCAATCCCTGGTCATGACCAAAATGGCAGTTGTCACAGATGCACATGAAGAAATCACCATTAAAGCCAATAGGAAGTTCTCCTTAAAAATCAATGGTAGGATATGACCTTTGGTACATAAGAAATAGAGGGAATTAAACTGGTCTTTGCACCACGTTATAGCATATTCACTGGGTAAATTTCAATTCTGTCATAAACTGATGACAGAAGTAAGGTCTATATGAGTAATACATTTGGCCCACAGTCTTTCCCCTATGAGGATTATTTGGCTTGTTGCATTAAAACCTTGGCAAATCCTATATCTACCCCCAGGAGATGCCCTTTCAAAGCAGATGCAGTTCTATATCTTCCTATTTATGTTCCCTTACTAGTTGATTAGAAGACAAGACAGAGAGTATGTTGCAATGCTATTCAGTGTAATCTTTAAGAGGTGAGCGAAACATCTTCACCACTTGTAAGTTGATGATGCATTAATATGCATAGCCCACCAAAAACATCCTGGAAACAGGAAGTATGTTATGCATTTCGAAAGCTTTATATAATTAGGAAGCAAAAAGATCAGGAAACATTTGCACCGCTGTGCTGTGGCACATCAAGAATTTGGAGATTGGCATTTTTTCCCCCCAAGATATTTTTGCCTTTTGGTTGAGAAGTAAAACCCAAAAGGCCAGATTTTCTGGTCTGCAAAAGCCTTTTTGTGCGGCACCTATGGCTGCAAGTGACCACAAAACTAGAGAATGCCAGTGGAGAATCCACCGTGTTCAGGATAATTCTCTACTGGTGTACACCAGCCTTCCCCTCCCATCCAGAGTAAGGGGAATGAGAGAATGTGGGTGAGATGGGGCGAGGAAGAGGCATAGCAAAGCAGAGCTCTGCTACACCCAATCCTCTTCTGGTGTAAGGCCCATTATACCAAGCACAGGCAGCCTGGAAATGAGGGAGCCATTGCAGCTGTTAATCTCCATGATGGCTGAGGACAGCTCAGGGAATGAAGAATTAGGACCACCCTAAATTCCTAGGCTAGGTGGCTATGCAGTGTTATGCCACATTCCAACCAAGGGCAGACTGAGGTGAAATAATTCTTACAACGTGTTAAGAGCCCAGTCCTGAAGTGGCCAAACCTTTCTTAACTTTAATGAGCAAAACTCCCACACCCGGACTGCAGAAGTGGAGCTACAGTTTTTGAATCCATTTGTAAAACATTTTGGGATCCTTCTGGAAGAAAATCACTGTCACAAGATGGGCTGGCCCTTTAAGGGATTTGGACTCAGTCCCACCTGTGCCTTGTCATCAGGACCCTGGTGATGAGTTTGGGCTTCAGCCAATGGTTGGGTCAGGTAACCAGGCATCATGTGATGGTAGCCCGTTGGCAGGGCTTCCTATAAGAGAGAGCCTTTTCCCTCAGAGAGAGGTAGATCAGGAGCTAGGACAGACCTGGGAGAAGGCTCTCCAGACAAACCCAGAGGGAACCTAGCAGAAGTGCCCTGCTCAAAGGGATGCGGGGAGCTGAGAGAGAGAGAGAGCTGAGGTCCAAACCTCTGATATAAGGGGATCTGGGGAGAGAGGCCTGCAGGGATTTGGGGAGAGAGACCAAGGAAAAGGGCTTCCCTCATCAGCGAGAGGAAAAGGCCTGGCTGAAACAACCTGCAGTTAGCAGCAGGAGCAGAAACCTCAAGAGATGTAACAGCTGTCAAAGGAAGAGGCTTGAGGAAACACTAGGCAGGAGGGGCTGGGTTTTTGGAAAGAAGCCCAGTGAGGGGCTTAAGAAACTGGAGCGGGGAGACAGGAGAAAGACTTGTTTTAGCTGCTATTATCCATGTTGCTTTTTTATAATTGTGGTGATGTCTTAATAAACCCAGACCCCAAGAAGGGGTATTATTAGCCTCACTGGGTGCAGTTTTTGAGAAACCCAAGAAGGGGAAACAGAGTCAGCAGCAGGGTTCCATGCTGGATCAGGCCTGACCGTTAGTCACCCATATAAAAGAAGTCCTCATCTCCTCTGCACTGAAAATTGAATGGTATTGTGCTACTTCTCCCCATGGTTCTTGACACTTTGGATGACCATCATCTTCTCGTTGCAGTAGGAGGAACTCATTGCTGGGGATGTTGAACACAATATAAACGGAGGCCATTTGACTGGAACATGGAAGGAATGGAAGACTAATATCGTAGTTCAAACATTGCACTGCTGAAGGCAGAGACCTTCAGAACTAGAGCTCAAGACAAATGTCTTCCTGCCCCACCCACCACAGCAGACCCCAGTCTTCTCTCGTCTTGGAAGGTGATCTCTCATAAAAGCGAAATAGATTGTTGTGAACAACATGGGCTAAAATCTCTCACCACCAGCCACATTCCAGAATGAACCCTCAGATACTAGTAACGTAAACACCAATTAAATGGGGAAATTAACAACCATGTGCAGTAGGGAGATGAGCAAAATGAAAGTTAAGTGCACTTTCACTTCTCTGCATTACAGGCCCCATTAAATAATGTTACAGGTCTTTCCCTTGTAGGTCAGAACACTCCTTGATTCCCTGGGAATAGCAGCTGGGTTGCCGTTGCAGCCTGTACACACTGTTCCAGACTGGTTGAGTTGCCCCCTTTGGGATAGGGACTGCCTTGGCTGAAACCTCCTAAGGATCTGTATGCCAAATCACTTCTGAATTTTGGGGAACGACAGATCCAAATTGGGATCAGGATCCAAACTTCGTAGCTTGTGTTATGACGACATGCAGCTGGTTGCGTGGGCTAACTCGGGAGCGGTGTAATATCAGCTGGGCGGAATGGCACTTAGACGCTTGGTTCCACAACTGGCAGGGACTGTGGGAATTCTGTGACGCACTCAGCTCCTGGGAACACATGGGTGTGAGACTCACCTTGGTACAAAATCATAGCTGCTGTATAGTCAGTAGCGGCATTAATGAACCTATCAAGGGAGCTCAGTTCAGACATCCTACACAAGAGTTGTGATACCAGACCTCTGATACAGGGATAGATAACCAACATAGACCAAAGAACCTCCCTTTGGTGAAGGTGCAGGGTAGACCCAGAGCCAATACTGTCTAACCTTCACATTTCATGACATGAGCACATTAATCCCTTCTGGCATGGACAGTTGGAAAGCTTTAGGCAGGAAAGCAGCTGGGGGGAGTTGCTGAAACCTAGTGTTAGGGACGCTGAGCAAATAAAGAAGGAAAAAAGCCATGTGAAACTTTTTTTTGAGTCAAGATGCTCTGTGAATCTCTAAAACATTCAACAGGATCTGCTGTGGCCTAGGAAATATCTCAAAGCAGGAACATCTCATTGAAATGTCTTCCAATGGGCAGTTTTAATGATATGAAGTGAGGAAATCCACCCACCTAATGTAAACCCAACCTAGCTAGAACAATTTGTCTGGAGAGTGTGCACTATAGGCTCAAAAGGGTAAATACAGTCTGATCTGATACTATTATGTCAGAGGTCATCATGGTGGATTCTGTTTGTCACTTATTTCAGCTAATAGGAATCCTTGCTTTAAGCTACTTATAAATTAAACTACCTATATTAGATGCCTTACACCTATTTAGGCAAATGGTTCCCAGAGTGAGAGAGAACCTGTGCAGAATTTGAGAATAGTGGACATACAGTATCATCTCTGAATACTCTAGCAAGGAATAAGGAGGACAATAAGTTTGAAACGTATTTTATTAGAATTACTTCAGGGCTTCCCCACCACATTAGCGTTAGCGGTGTTGCCTTTCATGTGCTGCCATAGTTCATGTAATAGGTTAACACTGAAATTGTATGTTAGCTTTTTTACAGTGGTTAAGTACTATATGTGCAATGTCAAATGAATTATTAATTATATAATTCTGGTAGCACCTAGAAGCCTCAACCAGGGCATGGGCCTCATTGTGGTAGTGCTGTGTATGATTACAAAGTTTTTTTTGTTTGTTTTTTTTAATGGAGATGTATCTAACTCATAGAACTGGAAGGGACCCTGAAAGGTCATTGAGTCCAGCCCCCTGCCTTCACTAGCAGGACCAAGTACTGATTTTGCCCCAGATCCCTAAGTGGCCCCTTCAAGGATTGAACTCACAACCCTGGGTTTAGCAGGCCAATGCTCAAACCACTGAGCTATCCCTCCCCAAACAGCCTAGAGTCAGATAAGGTGTATCAAACAGGTGCAGCTGGGAGGGAGTGGGAAGGAGGAATGGAGAAACCATAACAGGATATTATAGCATCAGTAGCAATGATCCCAGTAAATGAATCGGAGAGAAGGCAAGCATATTAAAATGGTAGTTTGAAAAGGATGCAGCTCTTACAGGAATTTAGCACGGTTCAAAGAGGGACAGCATTGTTACATAGCTAACAAAGAACAGACAGAATTAGGATAGTGAATGCAAACAAAGTGCATTGGAAAGGAGATAGAACCTGATGCCTCAGGCTTTAAACCAAACTTGATTAGGGATTAGGATAAAACTGGCATGTGAGGCAGATTACCCCATCTCTCTACCACAGGGCTTTTTGCACTTTTGTGTGAAGCATCTGGTGCTAGCCACTGCTGGAGAGAGGATACTGGACTAGGTGGATCTCAGGGCTGATCCACTCCGGTATTTATGTTCTTGTTTTAGTTATGTATTTTTGGTACTGTATGTATAGATATGTGTACTGCTGGCACTGGGATGAATGGGGGCAAATAAACACTGATTGTACCTACTGTATTCATTTTAGTCTCTTTTATCATAGATACATAAAAGTTTGGTGGAAAGACCTATCCATCCATCTCCTGGCCCACTGGAAGAATGTTCCTTTCTGGACATTTTCAAGTGTTTTGTTCAATCTGGTTTCAAATGTGTCAACCATTGGACCTTCCATCACTTCCCATCAGACACTATTCTACAGCCCAACACATCTCACTCCCGGGAAATGGTCATGTCTCCCTCTAGTGGGAGGTCCCAGAGGTGATAAATACCTGCCACCAACTGACAGCTAAGAATTGTTGCTACTATTATAATTTGTATTGTGATAGTATCTTGGGGCCCCAACGGAGATCAGGGCCCCATTGTACGAGGTGCTGTTTGAACACTGCAGCCAGGAGGCGCTTTTGTGGCAGCCGTAGAACAAACCGGGGGTAGATTTGCTTGCGCTAGCTCGCTCAACAAAAGCAACGTAGCAGAGCCCCCCAGTTAGAAGTCTGCCTGGAACCCTCCATATGTAGGAGTGGCCAGCCCCATGCTGCCCCCAGGCTGCCACTCCACTGCTGTTTTTAGTGAACTAGCTTGAGCACGTCTAACATGTGCTGCCATCACACCTTCTGATTGGCTATCCATAGTGAGAGAGAGTCCCTGCCCCAAGGAGCTTGCACTTTAAATACTTCTCTAGTTCAAGGGGTGAGGATTTGTGCCTTTTGTGCTGCTGGTCATGCGCGTGACCCTTGCCGACAACAGTGGTGTCTGTACATATGGAGCCATGCTAGATTATGTTGTTCTGCTTCTCCACAGAGTCAGTTTTTACGGCTAACATGGTTCTAGGTGCAAGTGAATGCAACATTTCCCATTGTGTGGTGCTCGGACCCCTGGTGGACACAAAGGGTAGGCAGAGGAGGGGAAGTGCAGGAGATGTGCGAGGGCTCAGTTTTGTATGGTGCTGAGCATTTGGGCCTGATCCTGATAATAATAATAATATATGGAGATATACCCATCTCCTAGAACTGGAAGGGACCCTGAAAGGTCATTGAGTCCAGCCCCCTGCCTTCACTAGCAGGACCAAGTACTGATTTTGTCCCAGATCCCTAAGTGGCCCCTTCAAGGATTGAACTCACAACCCTGGGTTTAGCAGGCCAATGTTCAAACCACTGAGCTATTCCTCCCCCCTATAATACCCGTGAATAATCCTATTGACTTCAGTGGGACAGCTCATGTGCTCCACTGGATCATGGCTGAGTGCTCAGCCCCTTGCAGGATGGAGTCCTAAACTGAGCTGGGGAAATCTTTAACAAAACCCAGTGGAAGGGGGCTACAACTGGCGGGCTTTTTGTTTGTTCGTTTGTTTCTGAAGGGGGCTCCGCTTTGGGAAGTGCTGAGTTAGCCATGCCCCTGTGTTTCTTGCATAATAGAAACAAGCACCATTTCACACCACACCAGTTCAAAGGGGAGATGTGAACAGCATGTGTAAGCCCTTGCCGTTCACTTTTCTAAGGCCTTGGCTACACTTACCCGCTAGTTCGACAGCTGGAAATCGAACTTCTGGGTTCGACTTATCGCGTCTAGTCTGGACGCGATAAGTCGAACCCGGAAGTGCTCGCCGTCGACTGCGGTACTCCAGCTCGCCGAGAGGAGTACCGCGGAGTCGACGGGGGAGCCTGCCTGCCGCGTGTGGACCAAGGTAAGTTCGAACTAATTCGAACTAAGGTACTTCGAACTTCAGCTACGTTATTCACGTAGCTGAAGTTGCGTACCTTAGTTCGAATTAGGGGTGTAGTGTAGACCTGGCCTAACATAACTGCAGAGACTGGGGAAAGAAAGATCAGCGTCATTATTTCCCATTATTATAGAAACAAAAAATCAAGCCATGTTTTATTTATTTTTCCTGTAAAACAATACAGTTTCCCTGCCCCCCTGTGAGTAAAATAAACATTGTTTTAAGTAGTAAAGTACAGTTACAAAGTGTGTTTGGGCTGGGGGGGGAGGAGGAATATGTTAAGAACTGCAGCTGGGCTGTGTCTCACAGTAAAACAGCAGAGATTCCAAGCATGAAGATTAGATGACTGAGAATAGCTGCAAGGAAATCACAAAGAGTAAGGTAAGTTCTCAGCTGAAACCTTCAGATGTTTTACATTAAATTCTGTTTAGGTTCTTATCCTGTGCCCATCACCTTGACATCTGAGCTCCCTAAAGTGACGTGGTCTATGTGTTAGGCTTAATATTTAGATTTTGAAATGTGTGTTACAAATCCAACCAGGAACAGAAATGTTTTCGTGGCATTTTTTGTAAGTAGTGGAAACGTGGGTTTGTTTCTTCATCTGAACGTTCTTCTGCAGTGATGGAAATCCCCAAACGCAGCAGCATAGGGCTAATGCAGTGGTCTCCAAAGTGGGCTGTGCGCACCCCAGGGGGTGCGCAAGAGGATCCTTCGGGGTGCGCAGCAGGAGGAGCGCCACAGTTTGGGAGTCTTTTTTTTTGCTTGGGGTGGCAAAAATGGTAGAGCCGGCCCTGCGGCACGGCAGGGGGTGTGTGCTCAAAAATTTGTTACTGATAGGGGTGCGCGATCAAAAAAGTTTGGAGACCACTGGGCTAGTGCATGAAAAGAAGAATGAAACTGACACTAGACAGAAAGGGCAACTGACAGGTCTAGTTTCACTGTCCAAGGTACCTCAAGTGCCAAAAAAGGAAACAAACCACATAAATGTTGCAAAATAAAAATTGATGTTGAAAACTCTTTTTCTTCTGTAGGAACTCTGTTTGCTCTGAGTAGATTTACAAGTTTTTAAAAAAGCATACGGGATCGATATAGACGGTTGCTTTCTGGGCTGGGCATTTTTGGTGTCTTATTTTGCTCTTTACCTGAGAAGTTGTAGTGACTGGATAAACCTCCGCCTGTATAATATTAGAAAAGAGAACAATTGGATGGCATTGTTGAAAGGAAGGCAAAGTCCAGCAGTGTGATGAGGGGGAACAGAACAGATAACATGCAGTAAGTATGTCACATGTTGCTAAGTATTTTCTCTCATGGCTTTAACATCTCCGCTGTGAGCTTCATGCTGAACAGGACTTATCCTCCTCCCATCTCCAGGGCTAATTCTCCTCTTGCTTATATTGATGCAAGTGTGCATATAGGAACAAGAGCACCGAAGTCGGTGAAGTTACACCAGGGTAAGTGAGAGGAGGATTTTCATTTACACTAAAGGCTTCTTTATACCACTCAGGTAGCATAAAGGGGCTGTAAAGTCGGTGTTGATTTAATTGCCACCTTGGGGTAAAGGGCCACTAGTGTAAGGGCTGGTCCACACTAACCCCCCACTTCGAACTAAGATAAGCAACTTCAGCTACGTGAATAACGCAGTAAGTTCGAACTAAGATACTTCGACTTCAGCTACATGAATAACGTATCTTAGTTATTCACGTAGCTGAAGTCGAAGTATCTTAGTTCGAACGTACCGCGGGTCCACACGCGGCAGGCAGGCGTACTCCTCTCGTGGAGCAGGAGTACCGGCGTCGACGGCGAGCACTTCTGGGATCGATTTATCGCATCTAGACAAGACGCGATAAATCGATCCCAGAAGATCGATTGCTTACCGCCGGACCCGGAGGTAAGTATAGACGTACCCTAAATGAGAATTAGGCCAAAGACTTGCATGTGAGGGCTGGATCCTACAGTCCTAAGAGTGCTAACTTCTGGGCCCTCCTCTAAGGAGAAGTAGGAACAGGTGGACAGACGTGATGGGTTTGAGCTACATTTGTGTGTGTGTGTTGGGGAGGGGGGATATTCCTGGGATCCACAGTTGTGCAGATCCACCAGCCAAAGCGGCTTATCCATCGAAACATTTGCAGCACAGCTTCACTGGCCCACAGCAGACTTCGGGGAGAATTCCCCCCTCCCCTCCCCCCACCACCACAGTGAACCATCTCTGTATGCAGCCCCTTAATCCAGACTGCAAGTGTATTTCAGGATTATAGTCGCTGAACTCTATGGTTGCTTTATCTATGGAGGGACTTCGGAATTGGTCCTTCTACAGCAACTGTAGCAAAATTCAACCCTTCCAAGTAACCACCAAAGTCTAAAGATTTCTATTTAACTGCTGCTAATCTTCTCCATTCTCTGTCTAGGGACAAATTTACATGGGAGCAGTACCTCTCCCTCTTACTGTCATCCCTGCCTGGAGAATGACTGACTGGTCCCATATGTGACACTTTGTAAGAGAGAGAAACTCTTTTCCAAATAGAAAACATCCACACTTACTGTGCACTGCAAATTCCGCCGCTAGAACTCCTCCGGTTTGTTCGGTGCGTCGTTTTCGTTTTTCACACGGCTCAAAAGAACAGACAGTCATTTATTTTAAAAAAGAAACCCTGCAGTTTTCCTTTGTTAGAAAATGAAATCTTGGCCAGTCCCTGTATTTTGCATTTTAAAAGGAAACCTGACAGACTCCAACAGGGCCATCCCTAGACATTTTGGTGCCCCCCTATGCAGCCCCCCCATGCGGTCCCCCTGACCCCTGCTGCAGTCCCCCAGGATGTAGCTCAGAGGGAGGGGTGGAAAGGGGGCAGGCTGCACTACATCCTGAGTCATCTTGCCTGTGCCCTGCCCCTTCCAGATCGCATAACTTGTTTATTTTTACACAAGCTGCACATGGTAACTTTGGTTTCCAGAAAAATAAATTGCTTGTAACCCCAGAGCCACTACCTTGGTTCAAGCTTATCTGCAGCAGACACGCTGCTGGGCTTCCTGGTCAGAATGGGCTTCACCAGCTGTTAGACTCCTGGAGCTCTTTGTGTCTGCCAATGAAACAATCCCCATCCTACACCCTCAGGTCGGCTGCAGAAGATTTGTGGCAGCTGAACCTTGATAATGGGAATACTTGGAAGTACTGAAACCACCAGCTTGGCTCTCTGTCAGGTTCCATTCCAGGCTCAGGGATTCATAGAATCATAGAATATCTGGGTTGGAAGGGACCTCAGGAGGTCATCTAGTCCAACCCCCTGCTCAAAGCAGGACCAATCCCCAACTAAATCATCCCAGCCAGGGCTTTGTCAAGCCTGACCTTAAAAACCTCTAAGGAAGGAGATTCCACCATCTCCCTAGGTAACCCATTCCAGTGCTTTACCACCCTCCTAGTGAAAAAGTTTTTCCTAATAGCCAATCTAAACTCCCCCACTGCAACTTGAGACCATTACTCCTTGTTCTGTCATCTGGTACCACTGAGAACAGTCTAGATCCATCCTCTTTGGAACCCCCTTTCAGG
>NC_048304.1:116704468-116768007 GCF_013100865.1 Trachemys scripta elegans
TTTTTTTTTCTCTTAATTAATTGGCCTCTCAGAGTTGGTAAGACAACTCCCACCTGTTTATGCTCTCTGTATGTGTGTATATATATCTCCTCATTATATGTTCCATTCTATATGCATCCGAAGAAGTGGGCTGTAGTCCACGAAAGCTTATGCTCTAATAAATTTGTTAGTCTCTAAGGTGCCACAAGTACTCCTGTTCTTTTTGCGGATACAGACTAACACGGCTGTTACTCTGAAAATTGTGATAGTTTTTTTTTCACTCATCTCTATTGATGGTGGAAAATCCTGAAAAAAATTCTATAAAATCTTTCACTGAACTTTTTCCATAAAAAAACCCCCAACTGAATTTGCACCAAATCCTTTAATCAAACTTGAAATGCAGACATCAGTCTACTCAATATAGGGACAGTTATGTGCTGACTCCAGCGGCTACTCTTACAAGTGCATTGCTTTGGCTCCCTCTAGTGGACAGAACATAACCATGAAGAAACTTCTCTTGAGAGCAAAGAAACAGACCGGACCCCCAGATTCCAAACACTTGACTGGGGGCTGACGACCCTGGATCTGAATTTTGTTGCTTGGGCCCATCTCTAATTCTTAGCAGAAGGACTTACCACAGGGCAGGAAAACTTTTCACTGTCACATACGTGTGTCTCACAGTGCAGCCAGACTTTGGACAGTTTGGGGATGTTTTGGAACCGGAAAGCATTGAACTGGAAGGTGGCCCGGCTGTTTTTCCCATTTTCATGCACTAAGATAGAGTTGTCCGTCGCGCACCTAGATTGCACGTTGAAAAGCATCATGAGAACAGAAACAGCTGCGAGGCCTATCGGCCCTAGATTTCTGATGCGCTGCTTTCTTTAGCCTTCTCCGAATAGCAGTATCAGGGTACTCCCTTTGACTGAGACCGGAGTGAGACCAGCATTCATAATGCTCTGCTTGAACCCATCTTGATAACCATTCTGCTCTTAGCTGCACCATTCTGACATGCAGGGGAATACATGGGTTGCTTGGGTGTCAGTGAAAGCAGAATGTGATACAGCTTCTTCATGCAACCTTCTTACTTTTGGCATCCTTGGATGATTTTACAAACATTGGAGGGACAACACAGTCCTCTAATAGATAATAGCTTGTTACCTAATCTGTCCTGGACTATGTGCCTCAGTACCATAACTCCTAGGCTGCTACTCAAACCGCAAGGCCAGTCCCTCTTGTGCACACTTTGTATGACTGTAGTTCCCAATATCACGCTTTGCCAACCAGAACAAACATGACCTTAAAACACCCAACTTAATATTCACATAACCCATCCAAGTAACACATCGTTTGGCCTCACTCATACAACTACCTACCCTTTTGTGATCAGTGGCCACTGGATTTGGTAGAAATACTCGGATGAAGGTGTTGCCCAGCAGTTGTTCAGAACTACTTTAAACCTGAGAGGAAACCAACCAATACGCCGACATCAGCAACAAACTATCTGTCAGCGACAGTTCCCGGTTGTAAATCAATACGTTTCATACCTGTTACTTAACCCCTTGGCTTCCACTCCAGCAAATACATCTGAACCAATTTCTGAGGTTTCAACGACAAAGGGAGCTTCTTTTTTACTTGAAAACTTGGCATTCTTTGAGAGAAAGAGGCAGCGTGCATTAGTAACACCTCCAAAGCAAAGATGTGATTATGTAATAAAGCCAAGCACAGAAAAATGGAGTTCAGAGCTCTGAATTCCCTTGCTCGGGGGCAGAGGTGAAAACAAGCCGGTATACCCCGGTACGGTGTACCGGCAAGAACTGGTTTGCCGTACCGGGGCAGCCCGGCTTCCCCAGGGGGCAATTTAATGGGCCTGGGGCTCCCAGCAAGGGCTGGAGCCCCAGGCCCTTTACATTGCCACCAGAGCCCTGCTGCTGGAGCCCTGGGGGCTATTTAAAAAATCCGGGGCTCCCGCTGCTTCTACCACCCCGGTCCTTTAAATAGCTGCCGGAGCCCCACTGCTTCCCCAGGGCTCCAGCGGCTATTTACAGGGCCGGGGCGGTAGAAGCAGGGGAGCCCTGGGCCCTTTAAATAGCCCCCGGAGCCCAGGGGTAGCGGGGGGCTCCAAGGGCTATTTAAAGGGCCCGGGGCTCCAGCTATCTCTGCCGCCCTGGTCCTTTAAATAGCCGCGGGAGCCCTGCTACTTCCCCAGGGCTCCCGCAGCTATTTAAAGGGCCAGGGTGGTAGAAGCAGGGGAGCTGCGGGCCCTTTAAATAGCCCCCAGAGCCCTGGGCTGCTGCTGCTACCCGGGGAGGGGCACTTACCTTACAGGCTAGGCTGGGGCTGGCTCTGACTCCCTCAGCCACGCCCCTTCTGCCCTAAGCCCTGCCCCTTCCCGGGGCCAGAGCTGGCCCCAGCGTAGCAGTAAGTCACTGGACTTTCACCCCTGCTCGGGGGTGCCCTGATATGGGATCAGACACGATTAGCTTTACCTATCACTATATCCCTCCATCTTTGCTAACAGCATTTCCCCCATAATGTCAGATCACAACAGTCACTAACATGATTAAGGCTTAAATTGCCAAGTCGAGTTGCAGGGGGGGCTCAGGAAACCATCTACCTTTTGTCAGGAAAGGGGCTAGCCGGCTACCTTATGTTTATGTCCAGCAAGAAAGAAGAGGCTTCTGCAAAAGACGGTCTGAGTGTGTTTTACTGAACTGACAGGGTTTGCATGCTGGCGTCCTTGGGACCCTGAGCCTAACAGCTTCTCCTTGCACTGTAGCAAAACAAAGCTAGTAAGAGACTGAAACTGTGTAAACAAAAGTGTATGTGTCCAGTTCAAAGCGCCATCTGTCTGGTTAGATAGACAGATACACAGCCCCAAAGCTCCACAGAGCCATCTTTCATCTGTTTCTTCCCTCGCTTTGTTTCCTAACTTTCTCATGCTCTAGCACTTTTTTCTCACATTCCTCTGGACAAAAAAAGCCTAGAGACATTACAGCTGTCTCTTGTAGCTATAGCTTTGAAATATCCAATAGGCCGCCTGTATTGAACTTAACCCTAAAGACTGTACCTAGGCTAACAACCATGGGATGCTCCGTGACATTAAGAACTCTACGCTGGTTTATAATTGCTTAGCCTTGTTGCAGAAGGAAGAATGGATGACGGGGAATGCAGAAACTGGATGTGTCAATCCTCACAGGCTCTACGACACTCACTACCCACAAAGATGGCCAAGAGAAGGTGGTGAGGGACGAGGGATAAGAACACCGTACTTATGGCTGGGATGGAATTAATCCTGCCCGCCTGACTCGGTGGCTGAGGAAACGCACCATGGTACAAAGTTCCTGCTGCCACCTAGTCCCTTGAAAGTGCTGGTAGGAGGTGGAGGCAGAAGTATCCGTTTAAAGGACGGGGGAACTCCTACTCCAGTGTGAGCTGCCCAGGAGCGGCCGGAAGAATTCTGAGTCAGGCAAAATCCCTCCTGCAGTGAACCGCTGAAGTGCGCACCCCTGCCCCTTGTGTCAAGTACACTCGCTCCACCACATCTGCTGCATTGGCCTCGTCCCAGTAGCAACTTATTGACATGGGTTGGTTTTTTTTTTTTGTAAAACAGCAGGTGCTTTCTATTTGGAGGGCCCTGGCACATTCCTCAGGGTTTAAGACTTGGAAGGGAAAATGTAGGGCTCCATGCTGTCCTCTGCTGGGAGAAAGCAGAATTTTCTACAGCCTTTTTTACAACACAAGGTAACATTAACCATCCTGAAGACACTGGGGAAGGTATTTGTTATCTTTGGCCTGAGGTGATTAACATATTTGAAGGCCCAAGACAGCCACAAGCCTAACTAAACATGTTGTTTTAAGATGCCAGCATAGATACTATGACATGCTCTGCCAAGAAACAGAAGGAACCTCTAAGTAAGGCTGAAGCTACAAATGGGTTTGAGCATCATTAATCCTAACCCTGCAATGAGCTGCACTCGTGAAGCTGGTTTTCCTGACCTGTACCACCTGACATTGATTTTTCTATTAGTTTCTTCCCCCAGTTTGTTTATTTCACTATGACTTTCATAGGTGCCCATACCAAATTGTGCAGGTGCAAATGCTTGTGTGGGCATGTTGTTACTGAGTCTGTGTGCACAAAGGGCCATCAAAGTAGTTGCATGCAAATGGTTCTGAAACTCAAGCCCCTTATGCTTTTTAGTTTCATTCTGAGCCATTTGGCATCACCATGAGAGCGATTAGCAGAGGTGGGAGGATCCATTTAGTGCTAAAGCAATATTCTGCCCCAAAGTGGAGCTGTTTGAATAGTACAAAGAATGGAGCTGATTGCAAAACAATTTCCATCCTGCAGGACATTTTGATATTTTGACCTTTTCTTTTCATCTTGAATTGGGGTGAGAATGAAGTATCAAAGCTTTTCACTGAATGAAAAGTTCCAAAAAAAATTTTTTTTTTGGGGGGGATATTCTGTTTCAATCCAAACATAATGTTTCATTTCCTTTCTGCTCAATGTTAATCTATGAACTGCTGCAGTGCCCCCCTGGGGATTGTAGCTCTGGGTCCTTCATTCCATTATTCTTCCCTATAGGCCCTCATGCACCATACAGAGTATGTCCCCCCAAACTACAATCTGGTCTAACCCTGCTCTATGATGCACTCTAATAGCTGTAAGAACCTGCCATGCTAGAAAACTGGGGGTTCTGGGTCACTGATGCTATCACAGGAAGCTTAGGAGGACCCTGTGATGCTGGTAGAGTGACCAGATGTCCCGATTTTATAGGGACAGTCCTGATTTTTGGGTCTTTTTCTTATATAGGCTCCTATTACCCCTCACCCCCATCCCAATTTTTCACACTTGCTGTCTGGTCACCCTAGATGCTGGGCTCAGTAGGAGGTAACGCCCAGCCGGACTTGAGTGGCAGCTCCTCGCAGCCCACTGACTATCTGGACTGGCACCAGTACTTAAGCCAGGAAGCCATTACAGGGAGCTGTCTAAGAAACAACATAGACTGCCTGCCTGCCTCTGCTTCAGACCCTGTGTGTAAGAGACCTAAGACTCCGGCTTCTGACTCTGCCTGTCTCCTGACACCTGTCTCTTGCTTTGCCTTCTGGCCTATCTTGGACTCTGGCTTTCTGGGACCCGACGGGCCTGACTCCCGCTCTGACCACTAAGTCTGACCACTCTGGTTGTGACAGTAGCTCAGCAATGAGGAGAAAAGAAACTGCACTGTCTCATGAGAGAGTGAGTCTGGCTTGGAAACTGGGCCCACTTGGGCAAATGGGAGCATGAGTGACTCGGAACTACAACTCCCACGAGGCACCATGGCAGCTATTTTGGGGCTGATGGAAAATTCCGCCAAAACTGAGCTTCTTCCCATTTTCTAAAGAGACAATGTTTTGTTCAGAATATTTTGAGCAGCCCAAACAAAGTAGTGATTCACTTATATTTTGCCAATACATGTCATGAGTTAGCTCCACCCTTATTCATAGTGGTCATTATTTGTGGTCGGTGAGTACTCAAGGAGGACTATTGGCTGTTTGTGACTCCTCCTTGGAGCCTCAAGAATTTTAGTTCAAATAATTAACTTGGCTAAAGAACAGACTGGAAATATCTTGTTCATTCTCCATCATTTGTTATTCTCCCATCATTCAGCAAGGAACTAGCATCACTGTGGTTCTGTGGTACTTAACAGATCAGTCACACACCACAAATAACAAACATAAGCAGGGACCAATGCCTTTGGTTGTTGGTTCCCTAAAACCAGAGGGGATGGGGAAGATTCCACTGGTACCCTAACTCCAGTACGTATAGGGGAAGATTCCATCTATCCAAGCCCTGCAGACGATCCATATGCAAAGCCTCCCCATAGCCTGACCTCAGGAACTGGCTCCATATCATTACTAGTCATTAGTGTTGCGTTTTATTCATGTAAAATCTAGGCTACTGGGCTACCCTCCACTTACCCTGTGATTTGATGGAAATAGATTCAGGGATTGGTTGCTGCTCGGCCAATACAGACAGCCTCCCCGCCCTCCCCCCCGACCCCTGAAAAGGTGGTAGAATTTTAAAAGAAAATCTTGCTGGCGTGGGGCAAACATTGGAAATCAAATCCAGTGTGAACTAAAGATCTCCAGGGAACACTAAACAGCCAGCTCATCAGAGAACAGCTAAGCAAATTTCAGGAGGAATGAAAGGGGCTTCTATATTTAGTGAGACTGGAGGATCGCAGCCGTGTCTGTGGATTCACACTGTTCTTTGTTTAGGCTAGAAGGAAAGCTTGGCTGTTTCTTCTGACACCAATCCAATCTGTAACCATGCAAGAGAGAAACACGCCTCTAGTCAGCGAAATCTGGGCCACAAAGGGACATTATGTGTTTTAAAAATGGTATAGGAGCTACCATCTAGATTGATCCTTCTTAATGTATTAGAAATAAGGACTCCCTATAATTCCCATGTTAATTATCTGCTACATAGTGACCGTGTGCTCAGTACCGTACAAAATAGAGGATATGTGCTCCTTTTCCCAGGGCTTTCCCCCTCTTATGGCTGGATTCCCTTCTCACGGACGCTGGTGGAAATATGGAACGGCTCCCATGAAGTGAGTGGACTCAACCCAGTGTGCAGGCTCTGACAGACTAACTACCGGATGACAAGGAGCACTTACAGAGTAGAAGTTGAGGGATAATTCACTTTCAAATGAACCGGAGCTCCCATTCTTCACATGGACTGTCGCCACTCTAGAAAATTGAGAAAATGCCGTATGACTGAAACATATGCTATTGATAATGGAGCCAGCCCCGTGCTGAAAACGGGGGAGTCCGTTCCTCCTGGTGGAGTTACCTTTGGTCGAAGGCAGCCTGGTTGACCAAGTAGTTTGCATGGTACGTGCAGGTGAATGAGTAATTCACGGGCTGGCTCTTCACAATGACCGAGCTGTCATTGGAGATGATGGAGTTGTAGAAGTGATAGATAGGGTTTTTAAACTGTAGTCGGGGGGACGAAGAGAGAAATGCCGGCAGTGAAAATTGGATGCAGACAGGGACCTCTGCCTGACATTTGAAACAGGAAAAGGCAGTTCTCGTGTCATAAATGATCAGCATACAGTCTATTCTGGTTCTTTATGCATTTGTGTTACAGAAGAGCCTTGAGGCCCCATTTGCTGAGAGCTGGGCACACAAGTAATGAAACTGTAATGTTAGTACATGCACACATAGATGAATTGCACGTGGACCTAACCCCATATGCATTTTGGCTGCGCCAGGAATGCAGGACCATCTGACTTCTCACATAAGTGTCAGTGATCCATGATATTGAAAAGCACTAGAGCCTTTGACAAATCGTCAGAGATTACATCCTTTCTGCCTCAGTTACAGCACATATAGCCTGACCCAAAGAACATTAATGGTCATGGGAATCTTTCCACCGACTTCAGTGGGCTTTGGAATGGGCCCATGCTGTACAAAGTATCTGCCAACTCTAGGGAAGTGAATTTTTGCCCATGATGTACTTACCTCTGATTGAGTTCCACAGTAGGACTTGTTTTTGGGCGATAAATCTGGAATTGTGAATTGGTAGTATCCCGAATCATGAACTCCATTGTAGCAAATGCCTCCAAGAGCCAATTGATTAACCTCCCATCCATAGGGACATTCGGGAATTTTTGTAATGATGGTTTTAGGATAGCAATACACCAAAATGATGTCTAAAAGGAAAAAATACAGGTATTCTAATTTGCATTTTCCTGCTGAGTCTGATCTAGATCTGAACTTTGTGGGTAGTGTTTACATCTGGAGTTTACATTTGGACCTGCCTTTACCTCAAACTGGATTAAGGATCTGATCCAGGACCACTAATGTCAATGGAAGTTTATCTACTAACTTTAAAGGAAGCCTGTTTGAGGCCCATGGGAGTTTGGCATTTGAATCCCATTGGATTTATATCAATTGGGATTTGCCTGGCTAACCCCCTTTAGGTCTCTTTGAAAATCCAATCCACTAGCCTAAATCTATAGAGCAGGAGTAGGCAACCTATGGCACGCGTGCCAAAGGCGGCACATGAGCTGATTTTCAACGGCACTCACACTGCCCGGGTCCTGGCCACCGGTCTGGGGGGCTCTGCATTTTAATTTAATTTTAAATGAAGCTTCTTAAACATTTTAAAAACCTTATTTACTTTACATACAACAATAGTTTAGTTCTATATTATAGACTTATAGAAAGAGACCTTCTAAAAACATTAAAATGTATTACTGGCACGTGAAACCTTAAATTAGAGCGAATAAATGAAGACTCGGCACACCACTTCTGAAAGGTTGCTGACCCCGCTATAGAGCAAACCATAATAATCTAAATTCTTTGGGTGAAATTCTGTCCCATTGGAGTCTGGGGGAGTTTTGCCTTTGACTTCAGAGGGGCCAGAATTTCACCCTTTGTGTCAATTTTATTGAAATTAGAATAGCTAATCAAAGAACAAAGAAAAATGAAGTGAAATCGTACTACAATGAAATTTGTCAGATTAGAGTACATTAATGTTATGGGCCCAGATCCTTAGCTGGTGTCAATTAGCATATCACCATTGACTTCACTGAAAATAACCTGGGCAAGTGTGTTTGTTGTCTTCAGTAGACATACACCTATCCATAGCAGCTTTAGATCCAGGCCATACTATTACTAAAAGTTCGTATATTAATACCCATCGCTGTAGATTCAGTGCCAATGTAAACATAATTGTCACAATTTTCAAGCCAAAATGCAGTGTGCAAAAGATGAAACAGACCAACCTTTTTAATAATGATCAGTACAGAGACATGAACATGAACTTGAACATGAAGATGAAGTACAGATATTACACATCACAGCTATAGGGTTGCTTACTTGGTCTTGCGGGGATAGTGTGTCTTATTTACGTGGAATCAGGTTGCATGAATTTGAATATATAAAAAGTAAAAGCAGCCTAAACACTAGTGGGCTGAAAATTGAAACCAAAGAACACAGCTGCTTATGGGATACATAGGGCTTGATCCTGAATTCACTGCGTATCCACAGGCTTTGCTTTGAGTTGTGGGTGCTCAAGGAAGACAGGATTGAGAATGTAATTGTGGAGACATTAATAATTTCCACTTTTTTTTTAAATCAATGAACTTTCAAAACTCCCAGCCTCATCCTCCCTGTAACTGCGCTCTGATCCTGCACCCACCCACACAAGTAACCTTGCACACATTAGTAGGCCTACTGAATTCAGTCAGGCTACTCACATGAGTAAAGCTCCTTACTCATGCGCATCTGTTAAAATTCATCCATAGCTCATGGAAATGATTCCTGCTGATCCATTTTGTTGACACACACACAGTGGACATGCAGATAAAGTGATACTTCATATTCTAAGGACGCCTGGATAAATTTCTAATACATGTTCTCTAATTTTTGAAAGTTGCAAGCCAAGGTCCCAGTCCTGCACTTAATCAATTGGGCTCCCAGGCAGAATTCAGTGGAGGATCAGAAAGTTACTTCCCCCACCCCAATACAGTACCCTGGTTATATATGTTAGGTTTCCAGCCCTACAAACCCTTAGGCACACCAGTAGTCCAACTGGAGTCAATGGAACTACTCACATGAGTAACGCCTGCTTATGTGGCAAGCTGCAGGATGTAGCCCTTGATATGTTAGAATGCTTTATGTTCATTTCTATTTTCAGGGCTGTTTTAGGCCCTGATCCTGCAGAGATGCACACATGCTTAACTTTATACGCTGTGACTGCTCCTTAGTTTGGTCTTAGTTTGTTTTCTGTGCTAGCTGAGACTAAAGTCAGAACAATAAAAACGGTGCCAGAATTAAAAACTTTAGAGCCTATAATTTAAATCCCGCAAGGTAGATATTTCATTGCTACCTAACCAGAAATCCTTTGGCTTCTTTTACCTGTGAGAGAAGATCTTATTTAGAAAAATAAATTGAAGTTATTTTACCTGCTTTATTTGGATTGCAAGGGGCTGCGAAGGCTTGAACCAAGATGTCCAGCAGATAAAGAGCAACAATCACCATTTCTTCCAAGGGGCCGAGGATACACTGGTAACAAAAGCAGAGTTTGCCTTTTAGAATGCTGTTGGGTCTTAACACATTTTTTTAAAATGTTGATTTTTTTAAAAAAGAGAAAATGTCTGAAATTTTCCATTAATTGCAATCACAGAGTTGTAGATGTGGTTGAACATACTCCTTAGTCACTGCTGGAAAAATCATTTTGTGATATTGATACATCATCCAACTTGATTGCAATTGCCGCTCAGAAATATTTACTGAGCACTTCTGCCTCTTTGGTGTCATTATTGAGAATTTTAGCATCTGAGTCTAGTAATGGATCTGTACCACTGCTAGGGTTTTGTTGTGGTTTTTTATTTGTTCCTATAAAAGTCACAGAACAAAAGAGCTACAAACATGAATGAATCGAAATTAGACCATGAATATGAAGGAAAAAAGACAAGCAGGAAAAACAAAATCAAGCAAGAAAATAAGAAAAGAGAGAAGAGCTAATTGGAAAGAAGAAGAAGTGTAGAGGTGAGTAAAAATACATACTTTACTTATTAGCCAACCAGAGAAACTATTCCCATATTCAGTTCGGCTGGTTGTTATCCTGCAATATATATCTCACTCTCTCATGCAAAGCAGTTGAGTCAATGATGTGATTTCTCCTTTAATATTAGCCTCTGGGTTTGCAAAATAGCAATATGAATTAATAGTATTAAGATTTCAGTCACAGACCTCAAACCTGCAAGCTACTCTGCACCAATGCAGGCATGTCCCAGCACAGAACAGCTTGCAGGATCAAATACTTGTATTTTTCCCTACTAGACACTTTTTAGGTAATTCATCTAGCTTACAGATCACTCAGCAGACAGAAATAACAAGTAGCATTTAGCCAATAATGTGTCCAGATAGAGAAACGATTTTTCCCCTTGGAATTAGTATTTTCAACACAAAAACATTTTCAATCAATCAGCCTGTTTTTCTAATAATATATAAAATGTTTATACTGGATATCCAAGTGACAATTTCTTTAACAAAATCACATGCACCTATAAGAAGTTTAAGGAATATAATACCTACAAGACAAGAACAGGTAAAGGATTCAGGTGTTCATTCTCCCTGTTTTATTCTGTTAGCTGTGTATCTGCTCTTCCCAAGATGTCTTTCTTTCAAATGAATCCAGCTGGCGTTATCGTCACTTTATATAGGCCATCTTGTGAAAGGGACCCATCTTTGGTTAAAGCTCAATCAACCAGTAGTATCCAATAGGGTAGGATGGTCAAAAAGAATTGTACAAAGTAACTGAATGGAAAGTTCAGTTCCCCTGCTCTAGATTAGACATTATTAACGCTATCTGAATGAGGTTGAAACATATTTATTATGGTCTTCAAACAGAAGTCTGCTAACCGTATGAAAGTTGCACCAAATTTGTTTTACATCTTAACTTGGAAGATTGTGGATTTTTATTTATTGGCAGAAAGCCAGTTGCCTGCTGGCTGAAATCTGCTTGCTTAAAAGACACTGAATGCCCATTGGGTGAGAATTCCAAACAAGCACAAGGGAACTATGTGTCAGGAAGCAGGGCCTGCAGCAGACCCACTCTCCAGGCAATCTAAGAAGTGCAGTTAGTCTTTAGCAGGCTGCCTGATTCGCTCCATCACCGGATTGGTTGGACGGAGCAGCAGACTGACTCTTCAGACCAGCTGCAGCAGCAGTTCACTGGCTGCTCAAAGCATTTGCCCACAGTTATGATAGGTCCTGTGCCTGCTTGGTCCAGCCCTGCTCTTGCCTTAACTCACTCCAAGTTACCTGGTCTAACGCTTGGCTCTGATTCCTGACCTCTAACTTTGGGTCTAACCCTTGGCTCTGGCATCTGGCTGCTAAATTCAGTTTGGGCTTTGCCTCTGTCCGTGATCCTTGGCTTGGGCACCTCTCTGCTCTGACCACTAGGCCTGATGGCCCACATCCTGGTCACGGATGCTACATGCCCAACTCTTATCGAATATCTATGGGAGTTAGGGCCTAGCTCACTTGGGTGTTTTTGAAAATCCCACCCTCTAATGTCACTCAGACACAGGAGAGAATATTCAATAAATTATCTGCCAGCGTTGGGGCTCTTTCATATGTCAGGTTTCAGAGTAGCAGCCGTGTTAGTCTGTATCCGCAAAAACAACAGGAGTACTTGTGGCACCTTAGAGACTAACAAATTTATTAGAGCATATGCTTTCGTGGACTACAGCCCCACTGGGCTGTAGTCCACAAAAGCTTATGCTCTAATAAATTTGTTAGTCTCTAAGGTGCCACAAGTACTCCTGTTCTTTTTTCATATGTCAGTAGATTTTATTATCCTTTAACAGAGGCTAGCATGAATCCAAGCTGGAATATATTCTCTTAGGTGGGACTTGCCTTTTGCATCTAATCCCAGAAAAGTGTCCATAATGGGTAAAAGCCACCCTTGTGCAGAGAGCCAGATCAAAAGGCCTATATACACCATGCATTGTGGCCAGCTGTGGCTGCAAATGTATGTGGGTAGCGGCACATGTAACCTGTGGCTTCCCCACGACACGGTGTTTTGAGACAGTAGATCATATGGAGACCCAGTGATCATGACTGTAGCTCATCCACATTCTGTCCTTTACCAGGCTGTATACTAGGAGGTGCTGAACCTGCCCTCTAGCCCTGCTACCAGTGTTCCGTCTAATTTCTTATGTCCATCTGCGGAAAGAATTTTGTTATGTGCACCGATATGGAGGTGAAGTGTGGTAGGGATGGGGCCGAGGGGTTCGGAGTGTGGGAGGGGGCTCAGGGCTGGGGCAGTGGGTTGGGATGCGGCGGGATGAAGGCTCCAGCTAGGGGCGAAGGCTCTGGGGTGGGGCCAGGGATGAAGGGTTCGGGGTGCAGGAGGGTGCTCAGGACTGGGGCACGGGTTGGGGTGCGGGAGGGGGTACGGGCTTTGGGGTGGGGATGAGGGATTTGGGATGCAGGCTGCTCCAGGGCTGCGGCAGGGAGAGAGGACTCCTTCCAGCCTTCTCTTGCTGCAGCAGCTTAGGGCAAGGTGAGAGGCGCCTCTCCCCAAACACAGCAGCTCCGACAGGGCGGGGCTGGGCAGGGCTGGGCCGCTACAGTTTCGGTGAAGAGGCGCCTCTCCTGGGCTGTGGCAGTTCCGGTGGGGCTGGGCTTGGCCAGGGGGAGGGGCTCCTCTTCCTGCCTGTGCGGCTCTTGATAGCCTGCGTCTGCGCAGCTTACAGGGAACTTAGCCTGCTACACAGCAGGAAGTTGGCATTTTCACTGTGTCTGGGGACATCAGAGGGTGCAGATGTCCAGTGAGGATTTTCCTAGAGCTGGTTGAAATTTTTCAAAAGCAAAATAGCTAAATTAAAAAAAAAATAGCCTTTCATTCAAAATGAAAATTATGCAAAAAATCCGCCCATCCCTTTTATTTGTTTGCAAAACTCTTGCTGACTTTTTTTAATTAAAAATTTTTGTCAAAGATTTGTATCAGAAACTGCGAAACTGCGAAATTGCTATCAAAACATTGATGGAAATATTTAAGCTGTCTGAAAACCTTATTTTCAGAAAGCTACATGTGTTGATAATGGTATCAATAAAAACATCAATTAACAATTTTGCAAAAATGGAAAAAAATTGCTCTATTTTGAATTCTGCAAAATGTAAACAACTTCCACATTTTGAATTTTTTCATAAAACTTCCCCCCAAAAAACAGCCTAGATTTTTCCCAATAAAATATATACCACTAAAGTGATTCCTTACATGGTGAGTTAGTATTAGGGAAGTTTTTAATGTGTATTAGCATTTCTAATGGGATGTGCAACTCCCTCTTCTCTTTTTGATAAATACTTTTTACTCCTGCCATTTTTTCTCCTTCTTATTCCTAAGGAGATGAGTTAGTCACAAATATCACAAACAGTTTGTCCTTGGGGTGTACTGGAGGGGAACTGGGTCTAAAAATAAGCAATAAGTTATGTGGAATTCTAGTATGCAGCGTTGTAGCTGTGTTGGTTCCAGGATATTGGAGGAACAAGTTGGATGAGGTAATATCTTTTATTGGTTCAACTTCTGTTGGTGAGAGAGACAAGAGTCCTAATTTTCAGTTCTGTGTAACCTCGAAACATTGTCTCTCTCACCAACAGAAATTGGTCCAATAAAAGATACTACCTCACCCACCTTGTCTCTTTAATGTGGAATTATAGTAATATAAACACTATTTTCTTAATAGTAAAAATGTTGGGGCCATCTTAGGCTATGAATTTTTAAGCAGAACTCCCCAATGATTTCATTACAATGTGAGGGTACAATATAGCCCATGATATTTAAAGTAAAAATAGTGGAATACTGGACCTAACGATTCCCTATTCCATATTTCAAACAATAAGCCACAAGCCTGACTCCGCAACCTTTAGTCACATAAAAATTGCAAGACTAGACCAGAGTATATTAAATAGGCTGTTCCTTTTGCTCTCATGGGCCCAATTCCGTAAATCGTTATCGATTGATTTAAATGAAATTACTTACACATGTATTGACATGCAAGATCAGGCCACTCGACCCTAGTCCACTGTTATTGCAACTGAGTTAAAGAATAGTCCATTATACAAGAACTAGAGAGCATGAGTCAGCTGGTTTAATCCAATTACAGATGAGCCTGGGCCCAGACCAGAAATCCTGGAATTAGTGATATTGAAAATCCAGATCTATATGTCACTTTATAAAGCCCAAATCCAAATGTCTACTCATGTCTTGATCAAAATTAAATGGAATGTTTGGTGTGTGTGTGTGTGTGTGTGTGTGTGTTTTAACAAAACAAAAAAGAGAGATTGAGATAGAGAGTGGTTAACTTATTGTTGTCATTGCTTTTGTGATTCTCTACTTCCTAGTTTTGCCTGGAACTGGAAACATAACTGTCAAAACATCATGAGACAGGGTACGTGCAGCCCAAACACAAGAGGAAGGAACTCATGAGAAAGCCTGTCCTCGCAAGTTTGCCCCTCCCACTTCAGACTCAAGGAACCAAATTCAGCTCTGTGGTAGACAAAGTGCAACTCCATTGACTTCAGCGGAGTTGGATTTGGGCTGATTTTGGCTCAAGGGGTTTAACTGAGATTTGATCAAGAGCTACGTAGGTATGGGCATAATACAAACACCCTGACTGACAAAGACAGAAGCACCTATATTTTTGGTTGATCATCCTATAGCATTAGTAGAAACACTTAAAATACATGAAGATTACCTACATAATAGTGCTTTTTCTTTGAAGCAGGGTGATGAAAAATATTCACCCCTCAGGTAGCCCAACTGACTTCAATAGAATTACACCCAGATGGATTTATCTCAATAATTTTAGGAAGAAAATAAATCTCCCACAATCTCCTCATGGGGGAGGGGGAAGCCTCCAGCTACCTGATACTCCTTTTAGGTGAAAAGTACAAAACAGAATGAAGTCCATGAAACAAATTCGACTACAGTGCAGACTGGTCTATAGATGTTTGTATTTGCATAAGAAACAAGGACTGCACAAAATGTACTTGGGCCAACCGGTATTTGATACCTGGGCTGATAAAAGGTTAAGACCTGCGGGAGGTTTGTATTTCTCGGAGTAATTTAAAAAAATAAAATGAAAGCTCGTTAAATAGCAAAGTACACCACTGAGACTCCTTGCCCAGCCCCTCCCCTTAATTTAAGCATCATTTTAGCAGTGTACGTATCAGTAAAAATCTCAACAAAGAGTAAATGGAAAGCTTTGTTGTGAACCTAACCTAAAACGGCAGCTTGTCTCTTTTGCTTTGGTCCCCTCCTTTGACTGAGAGCTGAGCAAACATTTACTGTCTGGGTGTTATATGAGGGAACTTAGTCTATGATGGGATGACTATTATGACATCTGATTTTTATTATACGGGATAAGAGAATAAAGCAGATGGATGCTCATATCTATAAGCACTGATCTTGTGGGGCCTAATCTAACTCTAACTGGGGTCAATGGAAAGGGTCTAGCTGATTTCAGTGGGAATTAGATCTGGCCTATAACCCTGAACTCTAGATTCCACTTCATATTGATGTTGTTTTGAGCACTGTGTTTCAAAGCACATTATAGAAAATTTGGGCCAAATACTGAAGTACTTATTCACTTCCATGGAGTTTTGCCTAAGAGATAGATGACTGATTAAAAACTGAGGCCCAGCTTCTCAAAGGTATCTAAGCTCCTAACTTCTATTGATTTCAACAGGAGGTAGGAGCCAATACCTTGCAGGTTCTGGGCCTGGCAGCCTGATCATGCCATCCTTATTCACCCTAGTAGTCCTTATTTAGGAGAGTAGTTAGTCTGGACGGATGTTGTGAGGCTTATTTTCATACTTGTATGTTGCTTTGAGATCTTGAATGAAAGGAGATCTACATAAGTACAAAGTATATTAACTTGTAAAAGCATTTAACCATTAAAAAGCAACAAAGAGTCCTGTGACACCTTATAGACTAACAGACATATTGGAGCACAAGCTTTCGTGGGTGAATACCCACTTCGCTGTTAGTCTATAAGGTGCCACAGGACTCTTTGTCGCTTTTTACAGATCCAGACTAACATGGCTACCCCTCTGATCCAATTATCCATTAGTTTACCCACAAAGTTAGACCTTTTCTTTTCTTGTGAATTATCCGTCAACAAACCCTGATTTGTCTGAATGTATTTGTTTTTAGTGATTGTTCAGTTAACAGGGAGCGTAAATAAATTTCAGTCCATGGAGTATTTGGGAATTGAGTGCTTCAGCTCTTCATAATGTTAGTCATGGTGTGTGATTGGTCGATCCCCTGAGCACATGATGGTCTTTCTGTTTCCTGACTGGATGGCTGAGCTAATTAAACAGGTGGATAATGGAAAGCATTTACTCTAATCCATGCAGGTATTCCCTGATGTGTGATGTGTGTGAATACAGGAGAAGAATAACCATTACCCAGACATTTATATCAACCAGTCATTCGCCTGAATGTTCATGATGGCCCATTAAAAGTGGTGTGAACATGCTAGAAGTAAACATCTGTTGGTAATTGGAATGACTGCTCACGAATGTGATTTTTGTAGTATATACCCAGTTTTATCATCTAATTTAAATGAATATTCTTTTAAAATTTCTCGTACAAAGTTTTCGCCTGGGAATTTGTTTCCACTGGGACTCTCCGGGTATGTCTACACTGCAATTGGACACCCGCAGCTAACCCGTGCCAGCTGACTCAGGCTTGCGGGCTTGGGATATGGGGCTGTTTAATTGCAGTGTAGATATTCAGGCTTGGGCTGCAGCCTAAGCTCTGGGATTCTCCCATCTCGCAGGGTTGTTGGACCCGGGCTCCAGCCTGAGCCCAAATGTCTGCACCACAATTAAAAGTCCCTCAGCCCGAGTCCTGCGAGCCCGAGTCGGCTGGTACAGGCCAGTCATGGGTTTTTAGTTGCAGTGTAGATATACCCTTTCAGTTCTAACTAGTAGAGCTGGGAGATATTTTTTTTCAGCGAATAGAATTTTTGTCAAAATATGCATTTTGGGGGACTCCAAAATATTGGTCAAATCCAACCCATATTTGCAAACAAGTTTGGCCAAAAAGAAAAAAAAACCCTAAAAATATTTTCTCAAAATAGACAACATGTTTTGTTGGGACCATTTGGAAATGTTTTGTTTTGAGTTTTTTGTTTTGAAATCCTTCATTTTGACTCTTCATTTTGAAATGACATTTCATTTCCAAATTTGGGCAATTAAAAAAAAACACCACAAAAAAGGAGAAAAACACCCCAAAGGACTAAATTGAAATGAAAAACTAAAAAAAAAAAAACAACCCAACTCCTCATTTTGAGTTGACTGAAACTATTTTGGTTGATTCAAAAAAAGTTTTTGAAGCAATGAAAAATATTGGAAAAATTTGGTTTTGGTTCAAACTGAACTGGATTTTTTGTTTATTTGGTCCCTGAACTGAAAAATCCATTATTTGCTCAGCTCTATTAACTTGTCACATTGGGTAGTGATTTCATTTCATTAAACTATAAGGTTTCAATGTAAGTTTGCCATTAATTTTTTTTAAAAGGCACATTTAGGGCCAGATCCTCAGATGCCAGGGAAGCTACTATTGATTTACACCAGGACAGGAGCTGGCTTTTAATATTTTCTTTTATGCGCTGTACTGCCATCTCACTGTTCTCCAGCTCGTTTGCTGCAGGGCATGAAGTTGGGGAATGCAGCCTCATTCTCTTCTGAAACATAATGAACAGAGATGGGCTAAGACAGCAGCTACAGATCTCCCGCTGAAAGGCTTGATGGATTGTCTCGTACTAGCGCATGGCGAGTTAGAGGCATAACAGTGCTGTTGCCATATCTGCGGCAACATTCCAGTGCTACTGGGACACTGTCCAAAAAAAGAACATTACTGGAGCAATAGGTTTGGTGCCAGTGCTGGCTGCCAACCTGAGAAAATCAGTTAAAGTAATGAACGACACAAATGACCCATTCTCCCTCCTTCCTCCCCTTCCACTAAAAATTCTTCTACACTGCGAAAAGATCAAGACCTGTGGTAGCAATAACAGAAACTAAAAGGCTTACAGAGTGGTGTGCATGAAAGGGCTGTCACCATTGCTTAAAATGCCTGTATGCCAAATCCACCATTCTAATACAGAGACTGGGTATACAATAAAAACTCAGAGTGGCTCAGAGACAGGTGTATGGGCTGGGGAATTTTCAGTCTAGTGGAAGAGGACGCTTCTTAAAGTGGCCACATCCTTGACTAGTTGTGGAGGATAGAAACACTAGACAGAGACATTTTCCACTGAACACACACCCCATAGTTTGTCTCGTATTTGGTGGCCTAAATTAGCATTATGAGAGTCATCTGGGGGTGGAAGGGGGGAGGGAATGGGACTGCAAAAGCATCCAATCTACAGTTCTTTCCTGTTTACACCAATGGAAAAACCGAATGTACCAACTAGTGTAACTTTGTAGTTGATGCTGCTTAGTTCTTTTGGAAAAGTGCTTAAGTACAGAGGTTGGCCTTACTGTAGTGTCTGATCATTCCAACTGACTTAAAACATGGCATTTGATTTGATATAAGGCTGAAGACAATGAACATTCAGAGCTCCAGGTCTTCAGAAAAGAAACCAGCATATACTTAGCTATTTCAGAAACATGTTTTACACGTGCAAAAAAAGTATCGATCCAAAAATGGGACTACTGATTGTGAGTGTCTAACCTGAGATGTGTGAAAAGGAACCTGACTTTCAGAGCACAGATGCTCGGCACTTACTGACATTCAAGCCCCTTTTTAATGTTTCAAGTTGGTCACCCAAAAAATTGAACTGGTCAAAATATCTATTCTCTCTCAAAGGTCTTGGCCTATATTCTTTACTCTTTAGTGTCTGGAGAGTCAGGCTTTCCAAACACGCAGGGCTTCGTGCCAAAACCACAAGTACTCACGTGGAATTTAAGCTCCCAGCCCTTTCACAGGGCATGGGCTAGCGCATGTGAACATACACCTTCCAGCAAGTCTAAACAAGAACTCTTTCACATATTCCCAGTTTATGAGCTGAATTTATTTTTAAGAGCTGCTGAAGACAATCCCAGTTCATTATGCAATCTGTGCATTATCCTAATCCACCAAAATACCCATGCGATAGAATAAGAAATAGAAAAGGAGGGTGCTACTCTAGCCGCTGATCATGTGAAAGGGGGGCAAGGCACAGATATGTCTGCTCTGATTCAGGCTCCCAGAAAACCCCATGCGGGAATAGAGGGAAGAACATTCTGGGGTGGAATATAGCTGGGCTTGGTCTGTGCTTTTGGGGATGTACACCAGGACCTGGAGGAGAATTATGCTTTCTCTCCTGAAGATTTTGTTCTCCTAGCAGGTATAATCTAGGCAGGCAGCTGTCAGCAGGACTATTGCTGGTGGGAATATGGGCACACAACAGTGCTGCTTTGATCTGAGTGGGCAGGGAGGAGAAAACCACAGTGCACGTTGTTCCATTGGACACTGTAACAGGGTAGCCTGCGCCATTAAGGCCAGGAGGCCTTGGGTCCAGTCAGCTCTATTCCATTAGCCCTGCTGGCTATGCCTGGACAGGGTCGGACTTCAGGGGAAGGAAGCCCAGTAGGGGGGAGCTGGCTGGAGAGGAGTGCAGAAGACTCTGGGGAGCCAGAGGATAGTACAAGGCAGACAGAGGCCTGTAGAAGATTCCAGACAGGAAGGCTGAGGAGTGGCTGTTCAGGAAAGCGCAGGGGGCAACCCAAAGGAGCCCAGTCACGACTGAGGGGAGAGGTGAAAGGAGCCTGGGAAGGGTGAAAGCTGAGCCCTGAGGACAGAAAAGACCGACCCCTTGGGAAGGTGGGGTTAGGCCCAGTTGGAGAGTGAGGTGAAGACTTTGCACTGGGTTTGGTTTGGAGTTGGACACCCTGGAATGAGTGGCCTTTTGTTAGCAGCTTGGCAGGAAGGCCAAGTCATGTCTATGGCAGCAAGTTGCCACTAAAACAAGAATAGGCTGAAAACTGACTAAAGGGAAACTGATGCAGAGATGCTGTCAGGCCACCCCTGCTGCAAGGGGGGCACTCTGGCGACAGCCACCTTCCCCACTCCCATATGTTATCCAGTGGTGGCTAGCCTCCGATCTTGGATATGGTGATATAGACCTGGACTTGGTGACTTGAGTGGGAGCTATGCCTATTTAGCACCTCTGACAGCCAGGGCACATGTATTTCAGTGCCTCTATCTAGATTTAGATGCCAAACTTTTGCCACCCAAGTATGAAAATGTCACCTTTGAGCTTTTTGTGCTGCAGGTTGACCCACTGCTATGATGCTGTGGGTATAACCATGCACACCCACTTTGTGTGTGTGTGTGTAGCTGGAGGGTGGACTGCAAGCCTGAGGCCCCTGGAGGAGAGTCTTAGAAGTGGGTTCATATTGCTGATGCTTAGTTCTGAATTTGTTTGAATATTTTATTGCTGTGTGTGTGTGTGTGTGTGTGCGTGTGTGATTAGCTATGTAAACTATGTAAGCTGGGAGCTCCCTGTTTCAAAGTAGTGTGGGGGGCGCTTGGACTGGGCCTTCACAGGAGCCTCTGACCAGTGTGTGCTGCTGTTTGAGGACTTGGATTGGTCACTGGGTGTTGAAGGAGACTCACAAAACGGTCTGAATTCCAAGATTAAACAAAGTTGTCCTTCAATAATTGGGCCTTGCTGCTGAAGGGGCAACTCAAGGCCTAATCCAGTTAATGCGCAATGCTCTGAGATGGTTTGGTGAAAGTCTCTACTAACCAGTGTTGCAAACTCTCACCAATTTATTGTGAGTTTTGCAAAATTTGATGTTTTTCCTTTAGCCTGTAGGCCTCAGCATCCTGTAACTACAACAGAATCTCAGCTTTTATTTTTGTTTTTAAAAAGTAAGTTTCTAGCCCTTGCGCGTGAAAACAAGAACCCTAAAGGTTCAAAAGCTGGAAGGCAAATAAACAGGACTCCAAATGCATTCTTTTAAAAATGTCATGATTTTTAAGCCACTCATAAGTTAGGCTCCAAAAATCATGATTTTTTGAAAGTTTGGGTTTGCCCATGCTGTGCTATAGAAGTGTAAAGTCTCCATATTACACTCAGACCTTAGTCTGCTCTCTCTAATACCTCCAGTTAAAATCCAGTTACTCACTGTTATCAAACAATCTTCCATCAGTATCTATAGTGCTGTCCTCTCAAATTACAGCCCGTATAAAATGTAAACGCGAACCTTTGCACTTTTATCAATAGCCGTTGCTGAATAGAATCAGAGTTCTTGTTTTCCAAGCCACATAATCCCACTAGTTCATTCTAGGACCTACTTTTCTTAATACACTGTAACCATTAGCCTTCGCTCGTCCTAATTTTTAAATGTTTGTGATTTCCAGCAGGTTGATAACATCCCAAATGGAGACAGTCTCTTATTGTCCAGGGCCTGATAAATGCATGATGAAGAGTTATTAAGTGGCTTTTGAGTGCTGGTGCTCTTTCTTTTGAGATCATGCATCATACTTTACGGTGATCATTAGAAATATAAATAGCTTTTGCTTTGCTTGTATGCTTGTATGCTGTATTCCTTCCTTCTCCTTTAGACTGTATGGTCTTGTGGGCGGGGACTGTCTTTCTCCAGTATATGTTTGTACAACACCAATGCAAACAAGAAATGGCTTTGTATGAAGTTGAGTTGAGATCACGTGGGGACTGATCCAATGGTCAATGAACTCCTATTGACTTCAGCTGGCACTGGATTGGGCCCTAAACTTGCAATAAATAATTCAGGCTCTGTTTTGTTGTGCAGGAGCTGTGCATTTTAAGTGTGAGGATACAAATGTAATTGTTTTTTTTTAAAAAGTCCAAAATGATTGGCTATGAAAGGTAAACAATGTGAATTTGAGGCTTAGGCAGACAGATTAGTGAAGTGAGCTAAAGGGTAAAATCCCGTGTTTGCTTATAGATTGGGCCAGGGTTTCTGGAGGCTATTTTAACAAGGCCACTTGCAGACATAAAAGACCTAATTCCCTCTGCCCCGTGGTTCTGCCATTCATGCCAGGCCCAACACCTCTTCATCTCATATTCCCACTCCCCTACATCTGTGAATTTTCCCACACCAACCCCCTTCAGTTGCTTTCTACCCCTCCTTCCCACTCCCCCACTCCTCATCCCTCTTCAGGGACCCTTCTCACAAGAGTCTGCTCGCGCAGGAGGTAGAGGGGTTATTGCAGCTAGGTGCGGTGGAGGTTGTTCCTCCAGAGTACAGGAGCAAGGGGTTCTATTCCCGTTACTTTTTAATCCCAAAGGTCAAGGGCGGTCTGCGACCTATCCTGGACCTGCAAGACTTGAGCCACTTCCTAGTGAAGCTCCTGGCCTCTATCATCCCCTCCCTGGATCTGGGAGACTGGTACGCCGCCCTCAGTTTGAAGGATGTGTGCTTTCACATCATCTCAACTGCAACTGGTGCTGTTCCTCCTGCACGACCAGCACAGAATGTCTCCCCACATGTGTAACCAGGTTATATTTGAATGTAAGCACTTACTCTCTTTTTGCTTTGTTTCCCAGTGGCAGAGATGTAACTGCAGGGAGTATGTGATCTGGCATTTTAGTGGCAGGAAGAATGTAATTTTAATCCAAGAGAGCAAGGGAACATTGTGGTCATCTAAGCGCTTTTTTTTTCTTTTCTCAATTATGGCACATCAAAGCCATTTCTTATCGCTCCCTGCCTCAAGGAGATAACGTTTTACCTTCTCTGACATTTATCAAAGTTCTCGTCTCCCATTAAAATTCCTAAGTGGTACAGAATCTGATTAATTTCCAAGGGATCATGGAGTTTAAGGATTGTAACAGAGTGTACGTAATGCCACAGATCAGATTCTAACCTCAATTACATTGTTGTAGATCCAGAGTAACTCTATTGCAGTCGGTTTAGAATCTGGACCCAGGTATCTGAAATAATTAACAGAGGAACATATAAGTCAGTGCAGCTGGTAGCACTGTGAAAACTAATAGCTAAAGGGAAAGCTAGACGGGTATCTTCATATTGAGTCACCAGTGAAGATTTGAACAATGTAGGAACATTATAAAGTTTAACTGAATCTGAAATGCTTGTAGTGATGGATTTGAGAACTGGGTCAATTCAGGGGATTAGTTGCTCCTATTTTTGCCCCCAGGGTTCCTGTTAAAATCTACCCCGGAGCGAACTTTAGAAATGTTTTGTTATTAGAGTTAATTGGACTCTGCCCTTGAACTACTGCAATCTATGACTAAAACATCTCCGTTTCTTAAGGAGTCCGTGGTTCCCTCTATTGCCCGGTATGAAGGTGTGTGGACTGCAGAAGATATGGAGACAAGTGGTGGTAGGGTTACCATACATCCGGATTTTCCCAGACATGTCTGGCTTTTTGGTCCTCAAATCCCCGTCCGGGGGGTATTGCCAAAAAGCTGAACATGTCTGGGAAAATGCTTTGCCGGCATCCCTGTCCCCAGGGCCGGCTCTAGGCACCAGCTGAACAAGCTGGTGCTTGGGACAGCAGACTGTTCGAGGCGGCATTCTGCCCAATCCTAGGGCGGCACGGCTGTTTGTTTTTTTTCTTTTTCTGTTCTTGTTCCGCTCCAGCCGCCCTGTAGGGGGTGGCAGCGCAGAGAACCAGAGTGCCCTGCAGGGCAGTCCTCTTCCTTCCCTCCCTGCCGATCGGAGCGGAGCCCTCGCGGCAGGTGGCAGGAGGCAGCGCAGCCGGAGGGGCCGTGTGACAGCGCCCCTGCTGCAGCCCTGGCCGCCCCCTTCTCTCTCTCTCCCGCCCACTCCCTCCTCCTCCCCCCCAGCCGGTTCCCCTGCACCCGCGCTCCGGCCGCGCCGCAGGTTGTTTTTTGTTTTTTGTTGTTTTTTTTTTGCTTGGGGCAGCCAAAAAGCCAGAGCCGGCCCTGCCGGTCCCCTGCTTACCTTAGAGCGGCTCCGGCGGTGGCGGCTGCTGCAGCTCTCCCCAGACACCTCAGCTCTGTGTAGCTGAAGAGCCGAGCTGCCCGAGCGCTACCGGCTTCACGGTTTGCCGGGCAGCCCCCAGACCTCCAGACCCTGCGCTCCTGGCTGGGCGCTTCCCCTCCCGGGCTCCAGCTGCGCTGGGGAAGTGCCTGGCCGGGGGTGCAGGGTCTGGGGGCTGCCCGGCAAACCGTGAAGCCGGTAGCACTCGGGCAGCTGTTTCGCATGGCTGGGAGGGAGGAGGAGGGGAATGCGGGGTGCTCAGGGGAGGGGGTGGAGCTGGGGCGGGGACTCTGGGGAAGGGGTTGGAATGGGGGCGGAGTTGGGACGGGGCCGGGGAAGGGGCGGGGCCGGGGCTGGGCCGGGGCGGGGCCCCGTGGAGTGTCCTCTTTTTTAAATGTTTTAATATGGTAACCTTAAGTGGTGGTGACATGCAAAACACCCCTTTCTCTCCCCCACCCACCTTTCCCCCCTGTGCCTGTGTCTATGCCAGCAAACTTCATAGTCGTAACTCACAGCTCATGCAGCTGCATTAGTGGTGGTAACAGCCAAAGCTGTATTATAGGCAGAGCTCAGACTTTGATGGTGAAAAAGCATGAGCCCTGTCTGCACTACAGCTTCTGACGTGTCTACTGCCCATGTCTAAGTCTGCCAGGCTACTGTAGACAGGACCCCTAGGGCTGACCTCTGCTTGGCTTGGAAATCAGGGGAGAAGTAAGGGGAAGAGCTACTCCTTATGGAGTCAGTGCCTCTACAAGGAGCTGCATATTAACTTCTGAAGAGCCGCATGTGGCTCCAGAGCCACAGGTTGGCCACTTTTGCTCTAAGTTTTTTCAGTTTAAAAAAAAAAAAGGAAAAGAGGAGGAGGCATAAAGAAGACCTTTTTCTGCATTCCTTTACTGCTAGAGGATAATAGCCCCCCGCTCAGGGGCATGCCTGGTTCTCCCTGCTCCAGGAGGTGCCTCTCCCGCAAAGAGTCGATTCCTGTAAGGTCAGATACTCTCACTGGGTCTGGTGCCTGGGAGAGCCTCATAGAGGTGCTTCACCTGCCACAGCTAAATCAGCAGTCTGCAGGAACTGGGAGCGGAAGTTAAAACTCCTCCTTAAAAAATATTTTGGGATGGAAAAATAATTTCCTGCCTTAACACTTGCAGCTTAATATTTCAGCTTCGGAGGGAAAAGTGAGATTTCCCAATACTACATTTTCTAAGACCCTTGCTGTGTAGAACACTTTCCCTGCAACCACTCCATTCCAACTGAGTTGTATGGAGGAGAAACCAAGTTTAGTCTGCAGAACAGCTCCTTGTCTGTGTAAGCTCGAAAGAGAGTCTCTTTCACCGACAGAAGTTGGTCCAATAAAAGACATTACTTCACCCATCTCGTCTCTCCAATATTGTGAGACCAACAAGGCTCCAGCAACACTGCAAACTGCTGATTCCAGATACTTGCTTTTTAATTTCAGCAGAGAAAAGGAATGGAGAGAGGCAACCATCCAAAGACTGCTCTACTTCTCCTTCTGTCTCTGATTAGTCTCAAGGCCCAAGGGCAAAGAGCGTAACAGCTGGTAGAAAGAGCAGAGAGTATGAGTTTTAAATTGTGAGGATGGGGGATTTCTGTGGCTATGAGAGTGGCATACTTTTGACTATAGTACCACCACTGCATTTTCCACATGATCTTTTGATTGCAGCAAGTGATAGTTCTAGGTGAGTAAAATCCATTGAGCTAAATTTTCAAAAGTGACTAGCGATTTAGGGTGCCCAACTTGAGAAATCAGTAAAGGGGTCTGATTTTCAGAAATGCTCAGACCCATTAAGTTGTCTTAGTCTGGGCACCCAAAAAATAGAGGCATCCAAAATCACTAATCAGTTTTGAGAATTTAAGACAGTTTCAACTCTCTAATGGCTCCTACTTGAAGCTGCCTGGAAAAAACAACTGGAGATTTGGGGAACTACAGTGCTTGTGTAACACCAACAGACGTCGGTAGGTGGGATCGAACCTAGGACCTCTGGAGCTAAATGGCTATTAGCTAAGGCTGTAGAGCAGACTCCTTAATCTTGCTCTCTAAGTGGTCTCGGTGCCACTTGATGAGACAGAACACCACACCCAGGAGGTGTGTGGGTTACATACCTGCCCTATGCACGGGTGGCAT
Source organism: Trachemys scripta elegans (assembly GCF_013100865.1). NCBI lineage: Eukaryota > Metazoa > Chordata > Testudines > Emydidae > Trachemys > Trachemys scripta. Next base: position 116,731,104 of record NC_048304.1, read on the forward strand.
ATGTGTGCATTCGGTGCAAGGAGCTCCTGGCCCTCAGAGACTGTGTATGGGCTTTGGAGACCAGGGTGTACACTCTCTCTCTCTCTCTGTCTCTCTGTGCCACTAGATGGGACAGAACGCCACACCTAGGAGGTGTGTGGGTTACACTTGCACCTCAGAGCTAATTATTTTTATTTTGTGTTGTGATGGTTTGAATCTGGAGGGGGACAGATTTTAGATTTGCAGATTGTACTATTTTGCATGTATACAGCATGTTTCATCTAAGACTCTCAAAGCACTTGATAAACATGAATTAATTCAGCCTCAAAACACCGACTGTCCTTTAGATAAATATTATGAACCCATTTTACAGATAGTTTTTCTGTGATTCAGTTTCTTTAAGTGACTTGCCAAAGGTCACAGGAAATCTGTGGTAAAGATGGGAATCGATCCCAGGCCCCTGAATGCCTTAGTCACAAAGTGATCCTTCTGGATTATTATTTAGTATTGCATCATGTTGGCTGGAGCAAACAAACACTGGACCAGATCACACTTTATTATATGTCCCAATAAACTCCAGTCATATCAAAGAAAAAGGTGGAGTGGGTTGTTGTTTTTCTTTGAGTAAGCAGATTGACCATGAGGGGAATTGAATGACACAAGTTCCTGACAGCTCTAGTTATTTAATACCTGAAACCTCTCATGCCCTCCCTCTCCATTCCCACTGCTAATACCCTGCTCCTGCCAAATGTTCTCTTATCAGTACTACACATTCCTCCTCTCTTATCTCCCTTCAAATCCATCTGTACCCTGCCACTAAATCAACTTCTTGCCCGTGCTGAATATACAACCCCACCGCTTTGAATACCTGACCTGAATTTCAGGCATCAAGCTTCTTATGCTCACCATTTCAGGATGGAAACAAATTTTAAAATATCTGAATTTAAAGAAGGCATTTTTTCATGGAATTCTCTGGGGGGAAAAAATGTTTTCTTGGACAGTGCTGACAGATAAACGTTCAGTTTCATGAATCCTAAATGTTTCCTTTCAAAAATTCTCTCTTCCATCATCAGCTCAACAAGGAGGGTGGGAAGGTGGAGGACACTGTGAATGTGCATGGAGGGGAAAGTGGAGGGCAGAACCAGGATGACCTGGTGTGTGACAGCGGGGGATGGTGGAGGATAGGTGGGAGGGGAACTCTGGAGAGTGCATGTGCATGGAAATGTAGGGAGCAGTGCGGCAGGATGAGTGTTGACAGAAAGAATTATGGAATTTTTTATGTGGTGAACAGTGTTTGACCATTAATGCAACTGGTTAATAGTGTGGGGGAAATATCTGACAATGGACGGAGTAACGAGTGAGTATCATTCGGACAGTTCTGCTAGCAAACAGAGTATGCTTTTGGCACATAGGGGAGCTACGCTGATTTACACCAGCTGAAGATCTGGCCTACCGTCTTTTTTTTGAGCTCTCAGCTACATCTTTCGCTTGATTTCACTTCTACGGAAATCAGGTTTCAGCAACAGTGCTGAGGGCCAAGTCATATCTGAGCCTGCACAGATGTGCTTCTGGGATGAGGATTAGGGTAATTGTTGTTTGTATTTACATGTTACTATGCTATTTTTAGGGACTGGCCTCTTTATTTTGTAGTTTGGGGCATCATCTGCGTAACAGTCTCCTGCTTCTGTTAATGTTCATGCTGAGATTTCTCCTCTCGCTGCTTACAAGATGTCTGCTAAGGTATGGGCAGGCAATGTCACAAAATTACATCCAAATATAAGCCTGATTTCTGCAGCCCTTAGTCCCGTTGTGTAGTACCTTACTTCTTGAATTCATTTCAGTGGGACTACTCGATGAATAAGGTACTACTCAGTGTAAGGATGGCAGAATCTGGCCCTCTGCTGTCAGCTTCTGATCAGCTTTTCAATGGACCATCCAAACTGGTGATTCCTTTTATTCATATTTCCTGGAGCCCATTGACTGCAGTACAGAACACCATAAAGTGTTTGGATGTCACAGGGAGATAATTGTTAAAGGATTTGCTTTCCTATTTTGCAGCTAGAATATTTTGCTGTTGTTTCGAGACATCAAGTTGAGACCTTTTATTTAACAAGAAATCCTTGAGAAACACTTTTACTTTTTCATAGTACCCCTCCTCTGTTTCTTTGTACGTACTTACCATGTGGGCAGACCCCAGCAGCCTGCATTTTTATCAATAATCCGATGATTGAACACATCAGCCCACTTTTAAGATCCCAACACTGTCACCCCAGCAAATCCTGTACTGACTTCAGTATTTTGCTACCTAACCTTAAGGTCAATTCATGGTTATGGCTGTCTGGGTCTATATTCAGTGCCAACCATTGAGGAAAAAATTGACAGATCACATTGTTGATATAAGCTACAATTTAAACCATGAAGGAGGAAAGCGCTTTTAATTATGTGGCAGCCTACTTCCCATTTGTATTCTTTGTGCCCAGGCGGTAACAGCTTACCTATCTGCCAATCTATCCATTTTCAGTAGCACTTGTCATTGGCTAGCAAAACTAACTGTAGTCATGTGTCTGTTGTTCCTTTTGATGGTTTTAAAAATGTTTATGGCTAAATTCTGCCTTGACTCATACCCTCATTAACTTTAGTTAATGCATAGTATGGAAATGAAGGCGGGATTTTCTGCTTACTGTTTTAGGGATTGACTTAGTTTCCATTGCAGGTAAAGGGATTTTAGCCATTGACTCCAATGGGAGTAGGATTGAGTCCCCAAGATCTAGTCCTGCAAACGCTTAACTTTAAGCATGTGAGCAGCCCCAGGTACAAGTTAAACACATATGTAAGTGTTTGCAGGACTGGGGCCTTAATCATCTTTTAGTATGAAGTGCCCAGTGACACGCTTATAAAGGATACTATATGTGAGTTTCAGAGTAGCAGCCGTGTTAGTCTGTATCCGCAAAAAGAAGAACAGGAGTACTTGTGGCACCTTAGAGACTAACAAATTTATTAGAGCATAAGCTTTCATGGACTACAGCCCACTTATGCATATCCGAAGAAGTGGGCTGTAGTCCATGAAAGCTTATGCTCTAATAAATTTGTTAGTCTCTAAGGTGCCACAAGTACTCCTGTTCTTCTATATGTGAGTTGATGATTTTGTTGTTGTGGTATTTTTTAAAATGTGGTTTTGGGGGGAAAAAAAATCCAGGCTAACTGTATAATTATCATCCAACCTTCCCATTGCATCAGTGGCTAGTTTCAGTGCATAGTCCTGGTAGTATCAGGTGTATAGGTATTATTTTCAGTAATTATAGTTCTAAAGGTATTGGAGTAATAGTATTATTTACGCCCAGAGATGTAATACTTTGCTATTACATGTGCAATGAAAATATCTCACTTGATTTCAACTGGGGAAAAGAATGATCACAATCAAACAAAAAGTGGATTGCATTAGCTGTTCTATGTATGAATATGCATGCACAGTTGTGTAGGTGGTGGAATCCAAATCCACCTCTTTGAAAAGATTGCTTTCAGTGCATGGGTGAATTAGCTTCTTTTGATAGATTGAATGATATATGTTTGAGAGAAATGGAAGAAAATTCTGGAAATAAAGAACAATTTACAAAGGGGGATATTTAAATTAACGTGTAATTGCACAAGTAGGACTATAGATTCCAGGCACCAATTCTTCCCCTCTTTCTTTATTTTGCTTTTCTTTTCTCTCCAGTGCTTCTTAGTTGGAATAAATTTCTTATATTTATGTATAAATGAAGATTGCAAAGAGTTCCTTTGATTTGTAGGAAATTTTTCCAGTGTGTTTTTGCTTTTGCTTTTTGTCATTTTGTGTGTGTGTGTGTGTGTATGTGTTATATGTACATATGTTGAATTTTTTAGTATGTATATGTGTTATATGTATATATGTTGAAATTTTTAGTAAGCAATTAGCCCAATTCTATGCTCATTCAAAACTCCAGTTGAAATTAATGAAAGTTTTAGATGCACAAGATATGCAAGATTGGACTTAATATTACATTAGAAGTATTGTTGGTGTTTTAATCACAAAGATGCTGATGGTTCTGTTGTTTGGAAGGCTTGAAATTAATGATGGGTGAAACTGCATAAAGATTTGGAACTTAATTCAGAAAAGCACTCAAGAACTTTATCTGCCAAGATTCATTCCTTCGGTAACCCATTGATGTTGAAGATATACTAGGAATTAATTAGCCCCAGATGGTTAGCTGAACTATCTGAACTTCTTGGATCTACAGAAATGGCCTGGAAATCTTCTGAAAACAAGCTTTCTTGTGAGATTTTTCTGGATCTTCCGGCTTCTGGTCTTGGCCAGAAATTATACAAGACAAGCCCTTCTTGCAGCATTCAGCTGGAACCATAGGGGCACAATCATGTTACAGTGATTAGTGTGGGTGGGGGGGGGGGGATAAGGGGAAAAAAGGAGTTAATCAAACTTTAAAAAAAAACAACTTTGTTTAATCTTAAATCCAAGTTTAGTTCAGATTCGGTTTGAGTTGTGGGCTGAGGTTTCTAAGATATTTCCTGTTTAATTCTTATCTGACATATTATTTATTTCTATTGCGTGCACCCACCCACCCCCAGCTTTCATACAAGTTTAGAACTGAGAAATCAAGCAGTCCAAAGGCAGGAAATGTAGAATTAGGGAACCAAATTCTGCTTGTGTAAATCTGGAGTGCAGCAGGGAAATTCAGAGCAGAATTTGGCACAAGGCCTCTAGGCTAAATTGATTAGTGATGCAAATCATTGTGTCAAGTAGCATTTTGAGTGCGAGTTAGAAAAAAGACCTCTGTGCCAAAGTAGTTCAAGATGTGCCAATCTGAAACTTGAGCAGAAGGAGTCTATGTCCTATAGTCACTCAGCAGGGTTGGTAAGGAAGGGGTGGAGGGCGTGGCTGGAAAAGGCAGGGTGGCCAATCCAGGAGCTTGTCAAGGGGCAAGATCTGCTAAAGCAATCTAGTGGTGGCATAACCAGTCACTAAGAGACTAATGGGGAAGTGTAAAATAAGGCCGCCTCAGCTCCCTGCTTTAAATTACACTCCCACCATGATGGGCATTCTTATCAGAGCTGGGCAAAAATGTTCTAGGAGAAAAGCTTTGTTTTCAATGGTGCAACATTTTTCAGAATCCAGAAGGAAATTTTTCAAAATTGAGATTGGTCACACAAGTCTCACAGTAATAAGTCACAAGTTGCACAGGTCACACACTGGTTTCCTGTTTGGCAGAGCCTAATCTATGTGATGACGAGAGGCAGCACAAGCACTTCTGACTAATTTTCTCTATTTTGGGAGTTTTTGCCCTTTATTTTGCTATGCAGAGCTTCTAAGACCATCAGGAGCTGGCTGCATCTGATGTCACCACTCTGCTAGTCTTGTTTGTCAGAAAGCTTTCTGTCATCTTCCTGACTTGCTGCCAAGGGCAACCTTATCTCTGAGATAGTTGATATAGTTCTTTGCATGGAGTTTTCTCCGTTTTTGAAAAATAGTGAAAGGAGAAGGAAATGAAAGGGTACACATGAATAGAAAAAAAGAAATTACATGGGAGGCCCAACTGACTGCTGGCAAACATAAGTGGAGTTGTTTCATTTGAAAGAGTGGTAAAATTTGGCGCAGAGAACAAATATATAGGGATGTGGGCCCTCATTCAAAGTCTTGTATGCGTGCATGTACAAACAAGAATAAGCATGTGTGTGTAGTTTGTATTTGGACACGAGAACATCTCTTATTTGAGCTTCTAATTATAGAGAGATGAATCAACATTGCAATGTTAGTGAGGGTGTATTTATGCATGAATTCTATCTCTGGGGAGGGTCTAATCATGTTGCACTGCTACAGAGTTGCACAGTGGAATTTAATAGTGTGATCCAAGAACTCCTGAATGCCAACTGGGAAGAACATTATGGGATTGTCCTGATTCTGGGTCATCAAATAAGGTATAGTGAGGTCTTAAATGAAAGCTGGGGTCATGCTGGTCATTAATATCATTGTGAAATGTATGTACCAATATTATGTAAGGAGTTATGTGTATATACATTGAAAATATGTGCTTGGAGTCTGTATCAAGGTATGACTCACCAGCAGAGGAGAAAAAAGAGGTTTTCTGTCAGACGAGATGTGTATTCACCTCTCTGACTATCTAGATGTAAATTAAGCATTGTAAGCTAGCACAAAGGGTGCCCATGTACATATGAAGTCAGCGAAGAGATGTGAAACCAATGGGGAAGCAGAAAAAACAATGCGCGGGTGGTTATCTGTCTCTGAGTGCAGACAATTAACTTTGGGGGTGTATGTAGGAGAAAAAGATGACACCCCCTCATTCTGCACCTAGGAAGTAAACAATATGTTTACAGTATTGAAACAGGATCTCTGCCAACCTTGGGTGAAAATGCTGCAGAGGTCTTCGGGTGAGATAAACTTCTTTAGACAGGTGGCTAACCTGATAGTTAAGTTTAGTCTCTAGAAAGCACATGCTGATTGTTTTATGTGTAACCATTTGTTTTCAATATCCTTATTCACTATCTCCTGGACCTCTAGCCTTTAATAATAAACTTATTCTTGGTTTCATTATAAATATAGCCGTGCTGTTGCTAAGCAAAGGGCTGATCCTGAACTGAATCTTACAAGCTGGTGTGTATCCTGTTCCTTTGAGAGCAGCAGACCTAGTAGTTCTGTGAGTAGTCCATGTCAGGGCTGGATATCACAGGGAAAGGGACTCGGGGACTGGGGTGCACCTATTGTTAACCTGCGAAGCAAAGTAAGCCCATTGCCCAGAAGGGGGTGCTTGAGTGGCTAACCAGGCTAGGGGTGTTAAAGAGCCAGGGCCAGCTCTGGCATTTTTGCTGCCCCAAGCAAAAAAAAAATCAGGGCGGCCAGAATGGCAAAGCAAAAACAAAAACCCTGCGGTGCGGCTGGAGCCAGGGTGCAGGGGGACTCCTGGCGCTGCAGACGTGTCCCAGCTAGGGGGGGGGAAGAGAAGAGGGGCAGCCAGGGTTTCAGCAGGACGCTCGCCACGCGGCCCCGACTGCTGCGCCGCCTGCCGGGAGGGCTCCGCGCCCCTCGGGTTGGCGGGGAGGGAAGGACGCGGGCTGCCCTGCCAGGCTTGCTACAGACCTGGCACTGGCTGGGGCAGACGGAGCGCGCATCCCTCTCCCAGCAGGGCGCTCCTCTCCTCTGCACTGCCGCCCCCTTCAGGGCGATTGGCGAACAAAAAAAAAAAAAAAACCAAGCGGCTGTGCTGCCCTAAGATTGGGCGGAATGCCGCCCCGTAGAATCTGCCGCCCCAAGCACGAGCTTGCTCGGCTGGTGCCTGGAGCCGGCCCTGACACCAGCTAAGCAAACAAATCTCCAGTGAAGGCAGGGAGTAATAAGGTGACTCACAGGCCTAGGTACCCCGAGAACCATCACAAATACATCATCGTAGGTCCCCATCAGAGACTACGCACCTCAAAAATTAATATACTTTTAATACTGTGCAAGCTATAAATGAAATATTTAATTGGTTATAACCCCCCCTCCTCTTTTTTTTTCTTCCTGTTTACAAACTTACCCAGTGACGTGTCCTCCATTAGGAGGTACCGGTGCCCTTGTTTCAAGTTTGAAGTGTAAGTCATTTCTATGAAACTTGTTCTATAACCACTTATAAAAGTAACAGTGTAATTATAATACTGTTACAGGCAATTCAAAAACAAACAAAACATGACAGGTAACGCCTCCATTTGATCCACACCATTTAACTGGGTGTCATTTCAGAGTTTTACACAGCTGCACAATGCATCTACCGACAAGTGTGTAGTCTCAGGTTTACCCATGCTGATTCCCTTCTCTGAGTGTTCTGCTTACCAGCTTATCTACACTGAAGAATTTGGTAGGAGGGAGGCCTTTCGCTCTTTGCTGAAACAGGCTTCTTGCCTAGACTCCTTACCTAGTAGCATCGCTCCATAGTTCCAGTGCTTCCGGAGCCATGCTGCCATAGTTGGGTTCCCCCGACAGCTGCTTAGTAATGCTAAATTGCATTAACTCTCTGCAGGATGAGAACATAGCGGGTCTGCTGGGCAATGTGTTACAGGGTAGAAAGTCATCCTGCTCCTGGAGCCCCTCATTCCTTCCAAAACCTCATTCCTTCCAAGGGTGATCAGGAATCTCGATGTTTCTTGAACATTCTGTTTCCAGTATTTATTGCAGATTATCACCCCTGGCTGTATTATATTTGATGACAACATTGAAAACTGGGTAGAACAGGACGTCTTGGGATCTGTTCTTACACATCCCAACACCCACTGTGGATTATGCATTGCATTTCTGAGCTCAGGCTGTGTGATATTAAGACATGATTCCATCACGTGCAGCAATTTCATCTTGATAATCCCAACAGGATTTGGTGGTTGGCGGTATCTGTGCTTTTACATTAGTTTCGTCTTGAACTAGTCTTTCAAGCTCTTGTAAGGTTAAGTCATTCTGTGTTTCTTAGTTGAGCTTGGGCTAATGTTGTTTTGGGAATGAGGTAATCTTTGCGTTGTATATACATCTATCACAGGATGACTAGCTCCTTTAAGAAGAAGCTGGACTGTTTACATGCTGTCCAATTGAGACTTAAGGGGAGGCACCTGGGCCTTATGAAAGAGGGAATACGGCAGAAAAGTGCAGACACTGAGAGATCCCTGCAGGCTTCAAAAAGTTGCTACCTGTGGACTTCTCTCTCAGCTCAGCAAGGTAAGGGAAGGGATTTGGGTGTGAAAGAGAGAGGGTGAAGAAGGCTGAGGGCCAGGAGGAGCAGATTCCAGGAAGTAGGAAAAACTTCCTGAGGGTGGCCTGCCAAGGCAAAGAAGAGTTGCAGAGAGCAGACTTGAGGTGGGAGAAGAGAGGACAGGGACTGAGCTTTGTTTTGTGTTTTATGCCAATAAATTAGACTCTGGGAGAAACAGGAGGGGCATTATTGGACAAAAATAAAGCCTGCGTGGAGTTTATTAAAGGAGCACAAAGAAGGGAACTGAAGCAGGGTGCTATAAAGCAACACTAAGGCAGAAGGGGGCGCTGTAGGCCAGGTGTGCCAACTGACAGCATCCTCCTATTCTGCAGCATCTTGCATTCACTATTTATAGGCACCTTTGAAAGCATCCCTGCAATAATAAACGTCTTTCCAGGCCTGTATATTGTGTTTAACAAATGCTTTTGCAATGTCAATGTTATTTGATGAAATTTACCCAGTGATTTGCACAAAGGTTTCTATTAACATAGCTTCCAAAGTTTTATGATCTCTGCTTCTACTGTTTTCTGCCCATAAAATCATTTATGAAACCATTTGCAATCAGATCCCATTACTATCTTTTCTTTATCATCCTGGTCTGTGGTGATTCAGTCAGTGAAGTAGAAGCTTATGCCACCATCAGATCATTTGCAGAAGGGCAGCCAGCAACTCATGTGATCTTGTATCAGCTGAGATCTTAGTCTCTTTGTTAATTTAAAAATGTTAGTAAAGGTGGTACTGTGACACAACTTTTTTCAATTCTCCAAGACTTTTCTTTTTCCCCTTACACAATGGGACTAGAATATCTTCAAGCAGCCTTCTAGGACAGGGAGCGTAGGGTAATGGGTAATAGCACCGGCCTGGGAGTAATGAGATTCAGGTTTTATTCCTAGCTGTGCTGATCACCAGCTGCACACAGGAAAGTCACATCAGCATTCTGATCCTCAGTTTTCCTTCTCACCCTCTGTCTGTCTTGCCTGTTTAGATTGGGAGCTCTTTACTAGGTAATTGTGCAGCTCCTAGCACTATGAGACTTGAGCTCAGTTGAGTCCTTTAGGCATTACTGTAATAAAACAATAAATAATACTCTAAGTGGTGCACTTGGGATAAATTAGCAATGAATTTGCTGAGATGTGTTAGTAAAGCTTCCTTATTTCAGGGCATTTCCATCTGTACATTTGCTTATGAGCTTGTTTTGTTTTTGTTTCTTGGTGTGTTCACTTGAACTCTGTTGTCACCAAGGACAGGTCTACACTACGGGGTTAAGTCGACCTAAGTTATGCAATTCCAGCTACGTTATTCACGTGGCTGGAGTCGACGTAGCTTAGGTCAATTTATTGCGGTGTCTACACTGCGCTGGGTTGACGGGAGAAACTCCCATCGACTTACCTTATGCTTCTCATTCTGGTGGAGTACTGGAGTTGATGGGACAGTGATCTGCAGTCGATTTAGCGGGTCTTCAATAGACCCGCTAAATCGACCCCCGGTGGATCAATCGCCACAGTGTCAATCCATGGTAAGTGTAGACATACTCTAAGTGTGTCCCCACATAACTGACTTCATTCAGGTCAATCTGGTATTTTGATTCCATTCAGTGTCAGGTCCTTTCGTTTGGTGTCACAGAACACAACACAACTCCTAATTGTGTTGTTGATCATTTCCATCACAAATCGGCAGATCATCTATAATTATATCCACCCCAGCCAGGTCTCCGAAGATCCAGGATTTGATGCTTAGGTCCACCTCAAGTGCTGAGGCCATCCTGAAAGGAAGATACTTAAGTGTCTATTGACAAAAAGGGGAGTTAGTGTAGTGTGAAAACCTGGCCTGTTTGAAGTCAGTGCTGACACAACCCTTGGCTTGAATCCGGAGATGCAAACACTTTGGTATCTTGAGGTTTAGATGTGACTTCCTCAGCTGTTCTCATGGGGTAGTGCAAATATTTGAGGACTTCATTCAAATCTCTTGGATCTATACAAACCCTTAACTCATTTGCTTTTATTATGGTAGCGATGGTAGCTATTCCAAGATGATACCTGAGTTCACACAATAATATCCAATTTACCAATCAGTTCAGTTCAGCTTTTACTTGCTCCCTCAGTACTTGTCGGACTCTCTCTATTACATATGAGGCATGTTGGAATATGCTGTGATACAGTGGAAAGGTTTTTAACTAAGCTTGTTTTGGAGCCAGGAGCCCATCCCAGTCTCATATTATTTAAAACCTTTTATGGAACTCCACAGGCATATTTCTAACACCACCTCCTAACTCGTAGGTCATTATGAATTCACAGTTCATCGTAAATCCATCATTTGTTGAATGGTACAGAATTACTGTCGTGTCTGTGCCCATAGCCTGGTATCCAGGCAGTTATCTATTGCTCTACTAGTTGTCCTTGAAAATCCATTAACTTTTTCCTCTCTTGCTGCACCATCCAGTAACTGTCCCAAATAACAAGTACCTCCCAGTGATATATTGTAACAGAGTAAAATTTATAAAACAAGGGAAAGCACAATTATGCTTAGATAAGTACTACAGAGAGCATTGTTGGGGCCCATTTGTTGTTTCATTTTCTGCTTACTCAGTGTGCCCTGGTTGTATGTCCTATAAAGTGTGTCAGTATAGCAAGATACTTTTCCCCTTTTAGGCCCCAATTCAGCAAAGGATATAAGTATACGTTTACTTTCAAGCATGTGCTTAAATCCATCCTTATTCAGCTAAGCACTTAACCATGATATATGCTTAAGTGCTCAGTGTGCCTAAATTAAGGCCACAGATTGTTTGTAGTTTGGCTTTTGAGGTCATAGAGTTAGATTTCCACTGGGTAGTAGAAATTACATCATCATATGAATAATACTTAGGTTCTGTTGGGTTTTAAAATCTTTGTAAACATACAAAAGACCGGGAGGCCAATTGTGGACTCCCAGGCTATTTAAAAGGGTATCCTATACACTACAGAGTGTAATTAGGCCTTAATGAGCACTGTTTCTTTTTTTTTTTTTTGGATAAACTAAGTTTGGAAAATTACCATTTACAAATTAAAAAGTTATAAATGCTTGAACATTCTACTTCTACAGCTGTGTAGTCAAAACATACATACCTATTTAGCTCCAGGATTAAAACTCCAGCATTGCAAAACTACACTTACGTAACTAATTCCCAGTTCTGCACCATTGCTTACATGAATAATTCTTACTTCTCATGCAAGTCTTTTTAGTGGCAGTGAGACTTCTCTCACTCCTCTGAGTAAATTATATTATTCTGCAGTAAGCAGTCCTGCACGATAACTGAATTTAGTGGAAATATTGTACTGCACATGTGCAATGCTGACTTTTTTTCCAAAAGCTTATAGCATGAGTAGGAAAACCCACTGACACAAATCTATCCATGGAAAAAGATATCCTTCTTAAGCGGAGTTATATCCATCTTTTCGCCAACCCCTTGGAAAATCTTCCATATAAACTATGCATGGCTGGAGCTCCTCGGGGCATGGGGATATAGTTGGGTGTAAATGGTGCAGAACTGTAGAAGAGAAGTGGGCAAATCAGTAGTTTTCGGCATTCATTTCTATGCATTCACACTGCCTTGGAGGAGAGTTTGGAGTAAGCTGCAGACAGGGATGCACTGGTGGTATGGACTTGTGGAAGCCATGCTTTCACATGGCACGCTCTACCCAGGGTATGTTAGAAGGTTCGGCCTTCCTGGTGAACACTTCAATCTTCTGCAGATGCTTTGAGGTCCATGAGCTATCCCTACAGGGATAAGGGCCATCACCATGCTAGAGAGCCATGGAATTCATACTGTTATTTTTTGTCAGTTTTCCAAAGGAACCAGATTCACATTTGCTTGCAAGAGCATTGACATTCCTTTTGGGTTAGACCAAGATATTTTAGTAAACAACCCCTTCACTTTAAACAACCTCATGGGTGTCACACATTTTGGAAGGACACTATCCTTTATTGTTCACATAATATGTGGCCCTGATGAGTCATAAATCATTCATAGCTATGAAGAAATGTATTCCTCATAAGTGACAGAAATAAGTTGGCAGACAATGTTCCTCCCTGGAAATGGGCCAGGAAAAGTATTAAGAAAACGGAACCAAAACAGTAAAATACCTGTTATGGGCATACAACCCAGGACTGCTTGACACAGAACCCTGGTCTACACTACGAGAATAGCGTAGCTGAAGTCGACGTATCTTAGATTGAATTAAAATTGCTTACTTCGGGTCCTTGCAGTGTGGGATCGACTTTGCTTCTGCCTCTCGCACTGCTGGAGTTCAGCAGTCGACGAGAGAGCGATCGGGGAACGATTTATTGCGTCTACACTACACACGATAAATCGATCCCCAATAGATCAATCGCTACTCGCTGATCCGGGCAGGTAGTGTAGACGTACCCTTAGGCTATGTCTACACCTGGTGTTCAGGATCTGACTCCCAGCTTGAAGAAGGTACTCACACTAGCTTGATGAGAGCTAGTGTGATAAAAATAGTAGTGTCACTGAGGTAGCATGGGCAGTGATGAGCAGCTGTATGCGCTAGCTGCCTCGACTACAAAGTCACCCAGACCCCGTGGGTACATACTCAGGTCAGACGCTCTGTGCTGCTGCTCACTGTTACCATAGCTACGCTATTTTATCACACTATATTGATGACAGCTAGCATAAGCCATTATACCTCCAGCTCCAGGTATAGACATAGCCTCGGTCCTGATTAGGCTGGGTCGACGATACGGTGGTGTTTCGGAATTCACCAGTGTGGTAATGGCTGCCATGGTATTTCAGTGTGAAATTTTGAATGCTGGAAAAAATCATGAGACTATGAGGTCCCCATTACCATACCAGTTGGTCAACAATTCTGTGTGAACTTTTCTAGAAATGTTTTCAGTCAGCTCCAATCCAAATCTTGTGACCTTATGTACTTATCACTTCAAATAGTAGCTTTGACACAGTGAGACAACTTTAATTACGTTGCTACAAGGGATGCTGCTAAAATAATGACACCATTGTTCGCTTGCAAACCAGTCAACAGGAAGAAAAGGCCTATAAAAGGAAGTGCTTGGGTCAGCTGCTGATGCAAGGGGGGATATGCAGAGATGACAGGCTGTTTGGCATAGGACAGCAAAACACAGTGTGATGTTGCTGTGCTTAATTAAATCAAACAGATAAGGACAGAAAAGTCCTAGGTAATAATGGACTTGGAGCTGGTATGTTCTTCCTTTTTACAATGCCTTTTGCATCTAGAGTTTACATACAGCACAGTTCCTTTCCCCATCAGTATCTTTACTGTGTCCTGTGACAGGATACTGTCTGGGTATCAGTAGTCATTGTTCTAGGTTATGAATCTCAAAACTAGTGCTGGATTTATCATTAAAAGGCTATAGAAGAGAGCAGGGGTGTGTGGGTTTTTTTAATTTTTGTCCCAAACTAAACCGAATTATAGCCTACTGTATCCACCAAGTAATGAGCACATGTTGCATCAGTAAACTGGTTGGAATGCACTAAAGTATAATGCCTGAAGGAAAGATGCTGGATTAATAGAAATAAGTCTAGAATTTACCTGGAGTACCCACAACTGTAGGGGAAAAGGTGTTGCACACAAAATCCATGGCTTTGAATTGACAAACAAGTGAAAATGTATGATTAGTTTAAAGCAACCCAACCCTGCTCATGTCTTTTGGGTAGTGTTCCCTATCATCCGGAGTAGCAATATCCTCTAATGATGATGGTGTGTGTTTTGTTAAACATTTGTCGATGTATTGCATACTTCTCTTTTATAGAAACTTTCATCCAACTATCCTGAAGGCTTTTACAAACAAGCATTAATTAGACATGACCACATCCTAGAAAGTAAGTATTTCTCCACTTCAATGGTGTAACCCAGGAACTTATTTGTGCCAATTGGCAGAGGGCACAGGGAAGCATAGAGTTTTACAGGACTCTCTGGGTGAAGTTTATGGACAATAATTCACCAAACGGTGGCTCTATTGAAAGCCAGTAGCCCACTGGTTGTCATAATCACGGCAAACTATTGCATGGATAACATTTAAGAAGCTATGTATTTACACTGGAAATTTTGTTCTTAAAGACTTAATGTTAAAGGCAGGTCACCAGGAGGTGATGTGCTTCAGCCAGGCTCTCTTCAGGCAGGAGGAGGTAGATGCTTATCTATGCCTGCTCACTGTGTATTTGGTGCTTCATAATGTTAGTCTATTTGCATCCTGAGCCACCAGCTAATCAAGATTGCAAAATCAATTGCAAGATCACAAAATCTATTGGCAGGCATATGTAGCAGGAGGGTACCTTGTTTTTGACTAAAATCAAAGAAGGAGAATACATGGTACATGAGGAGAATGCAAGGAGAGGCAAAGTATCCTTCACTTAGCAGACATGGCTTGTCTCATGAAAAAGGGATCACAGTCTGCCTCATTGAAAAGCATGGGTGAACAATACCCGATGAGAGTATCTTCTTAACTCAGTCTATCCTCTAGAATGCGTGTTATGATTTTATTTTATATATAACCAGTTGTTTCCAACATTTCTGCTTGCTATCGTTTGCATCTCTATACTTTATTTAATAAACTTGTACTTGTTTTCACTATAAACTTATCTAAGTGCTATGTGTTAAGTGGAGTGGTGATCTGAGATGTAACTGGTAAACTGGAGCATACTATTCGTTTGGGAGCAATAAATCTGTAAACATTGTGGGTGTCCCATGGAGAAGGGACTGAGCACTCCAGGGGGTTACTTGAAGGGTTTGGGGGTTGGAGTGTGCTAATAGGCAGAGCGACAAGGGAGCCTGTATAGGCTAAGAGGTGAATACTTGTGTTGCCCATGGCAAGCTGACCTCAGCAGGCTCAACCAAAGCTTCCTCACGCTAAGGACAGGTGGTAGCAAGGTGCCTCACAGTGCTGTGTACCGCTGGGATGCAGGGGTCAGCACCACCATGTTGCATGACAGACACTTGACAAAATTACTGTACTTAGTGACGGACATTGTGGGGGTTATGTTATTCAGTCATTCAACGTTTTTTGAAAAATTACCACGGATCTCAAAATTTTTACCACAGACACTTGTGTCCATGTACGGACACGTTGCTGACCCCTGCTGGGATTCATCACAAGAGGTATCATAATAATACTTCCCAATTGTGTAGCAACCTTCATAGGAGCATTATAGAATGCTTTACAAAAGCCATTATTTTCTCAGCGGTGGTAAACCAGGCATACAGAGGTTAAATGACTTGCCAGTGGTCACAATATGAATTAGTGAGAGAGCCAGGAATAGACCTCATAACTCCTGACTCTCAGTTTCATGCTCTAGCTATTAGGCCACACTTTCTTTTTATGCATCACTGTATGCACTAGACCCTTTACTTCCAGCCAGCCATTAGCTTGGCATCACTCAGTTGAGAGTCAAAACACATTTTTGTTCCTGTGCCATCTCACTACTTATTGTAGTAAATTAACAAGTACTCTACTGGCACTACATTGATGACATCGTCATCATCTGGACCCATGGGAAGGAGGCCCTTGAGGAATTCCACAAGAATTTCAATGATTTCCACCCCACCATCAACCTCAGCCAGGACCAGTCCACACAAGAGATCTACTTCCTGGACACTACCGTGCAAATAAGCGATGGTCAAATAAACACCACCCTATACTGGAAACCTACTGACTGCTATACTTACCTACATGCCTCCAGCTTTCATCCAGACCACATCACATGATCCATTGTCTACAGCCAAGCTCTAAGATACAACCGCATTTACTTCAATCCCTTAGACAGAGACAAACACCTACAGGATCTCTATCAAGCATTCTTAAAACGACAATACCCAGTTGGTGAAGTGAAGAAACAGATTGACAGAGCCATAAGGATACCCAGAAGTCACCTACTACAGGACAGGCCCAACAAATAAAGTAACAGAATGCCACTAGCCGTCACCTACAGCCCCCAACTAAAACCTCTCCAGCGCATCATCAAGGATCTACAACCTATCCTGAAGGACGATCCCTCACTCTCACAGACCTTGGGAGACAGGCCAGTCCTTGCTTACAGACAGCCCCCCAACCTGAAGCAAATACTCACCAGCAACCATACACCACACAACAAAAACACTAACCCAGGAACCAATCCCTGCAACAAACCCCGTTGCCAACTCTGTCCGTATATCTATTCAAGGGACACCGTCATAGGACCTCACCACATCAGCCACACCATCAGGGGCTTGTTCATCTGCACATCTACCAATGTGATATACAGCGGCGGCTCCAGGCACCGCTCCAAGCATGTGCCTGGGGCGGCAAGCCGTGGGGGGCACCCTGTTGGTCCCTGCAAGGGCGGCAGTCAGGCAGCCTTCGGCGATACGCCTGCGGGAGGTCCGCCGGTCCTGCGGATTCGGCGGCAATTTGGTGGCAGGTACGCCGAAGCTGCAGGACGGGCGGACCTCCCGCAGGCATGCCGCCGAATTCACGGGACTGGTGGACCTCCTGCAGGCATGCCGCCGAAAGCCGCCTGCCTGCCGTGCTTGGGGCGGCAAAAAAGCTAGAGCCGCCCCGGTGATATATGCCATCATGTGCCAGCAATGCCCCGCTGCCATGTACATTGGCCAAACAGGACAGTCTCTACACAAAAGAATAAATGGACACAAATCTGACATCAGGAATCATGACATTCAAAAACCAGTAGGAGAACACTTCAATCTCCCTGGACACTCAATAACAGACTTAAAAGTGGCAATTCTTCAACAAAAAACATTTCCAAAACAGACTCCAACATGAAACTGCAGAACTGGAATTAATTTGCAAACTGGACACCATCAAATTAGGCCTGAATAAAGACTGGTAGTGGATGGGTCATTACAAAAACTAATTTCCTTCTGCTGATACTCACACCTCCTTGTCAACTGTTTGAAATGGGCCACCTTGATTACATTGGCCTCATTAGCACTACAAAAGTGATTTTTCCCTCCCTTGGTAGTCACTTCTTTTTGTCAACTGTTGAGAATAGGCCACTTCCACCTTAATTGAATTGGCTTGTTAGCACTGACCCCCCATTTGGTAAGGTAACTCCCATCTTTTCATGTGCTGTGTATTTATACCTGCCTATTGTATTTTCCACTCCGTGCATCTAATGAAGTGGGTTTTAGCCCACGAAAGTTTATGCCCAAATAAATTTGTTAGTCTCTGAGGTGCCACAAGGACTCCTCATTGTTTTTGCTGATACAGACTAACACGACTACCACTCTGAAACCTACTAAATCAGTGACTCAAGTGGCTTCAGTGACTGGAACTTGGGGGAGAGAGTCATAAAAATGGGGAATGAAAGATTTCCTAAAAATAGACGAGATGATTAGAAGTAAAGTTGGATAGTCAGACTCTGATCAGGCTGTGAAAAAATCAGAGGCTTTCCTTTCCCAATACTGCTGTTGGCTTGAAAAGGAGCCAATGATTTGAAATAGCCAGATTTGTCTTTGTTTAGCATTTTGTTGCATTCTGAGCTTCTCTGTCTGCTTTCTTTCATCTAATACTACAACTTTTGCTGGTATTCTGCCTGTCGCTCTTGCTATGAAATTTCATCTAATATGTCTGAGGAAAAAAAAAAAGCTCTTTCCCAAAGAAGAAAAAATAATTTGATTTATTTTAAAATATGTTGCATGACTTGAAAAAGCATAAATATAGTTAAATGTTCACCAACCTAGTTTATTAACTGTGATGTTGAAATAATTGTCTCTCTTCTAAACGTGGTATATGATCTAACTGTAGTAATCTGAGTATCCTTCCAAAAGAAATACTTGTCTTATCCTGTATGGTGCAATATTTGATGTTAGACTTGAGTGTTTTTTCTTTTAAAGGCCGGAGGGCCAGGTTTTGATCTTACGCACCTATACATTTGAAATGATTGCATTGAAATCAGTGGAGCCATTCCAATTTATAGTACTATAAATGAGATCAGAATCTGATCCATAAAAACTATGTCACCATGCAGTGTTTATAAATACAGATTTTTTTGAGAGGTATCTTATATTATCCCATTTCATGTAAAATGAGTATTGTTTCTCTAGAAGAGAGTCCAAAATTTTCACTATAGCTCTACCCCGATATAACGTGACCCGATATAACAGGAATTCGGATATAACGCAGTAAAGCAGTGCTCCGGGGCAGGGGGCGGGGCTGCACACTCTGGCAGATCAAAGCAAGTTCGATATAACACGATTTCACCTATAACGGAGTAAGATTTTTTGGCTCCCAAGGACAGCGTTATATCGGGGTAGAGGGGTACTTTGAAGTAAATGGAAAATCTGAGTTTTCAACATCTCTGAAAATTAGGCCACTTTTTTAGGTCTATCCACATGGATATAGGTGCCTAAATTTAGGCACACAGATCTACGTTAATATTTGTGTTGAATGTAATGAATGAGTTAAGTTATAATTAATGACCATTTTTATCATGTCTTCAGTAATACTCAGTAAAGGGATATAAGGTAAGTGAATTTTCCTGAGCTCTCCCTTCAGAGTAGTAAAATACTTTATAAATCCATATTAGCTTCAAGAAAGTTACAATCCAAAACCCCTATCCTGTAAACACGTCTGCAATTGCATAACTTAAGAACATACATATAGCAGGATTGGGTGTTAAATATACTTGTGTATCACGGATATTTACCTGTTTGTTAATGATGACTATGTTTTAGATCAAAAGGTTGGAATTAGTCAGTACAGATATGCCATTGTGTGTGTATGTTTTAGTAAAAAGTTTAATATCAACATGCTTTTAAGGTCATAAAGTTTAAAATAAAAAGCTACTGTCTGTGAGACTGTTTAATATTTTTGATCAAACTGAAAAGAGAATATGAAAGGGACTGATAGAGAAATTATGTGTCACCTAAATTTAATGGAGGAGGATGATTTGCAAATTAAGAATTGTAAGGAGATAAGTTTCTCCTGCCGGTTTATGCATGTTCTCATTGAGGCATTGTCTTTGATAAGAAATATTTATTAGTTTTTGAAGGATCAATCTGCATTGAAGTGATCGTCTATGGTATCACTGGCTGAAATCTGGAGCATATCATGAAAGGCATTTAGCACAAAACACCTTTTCTATTTCTTGGTATTTGAAAATCACTTTTTGCTAGGGGTGCTGATGATGGAAACCAATACTTGGTGTATGTTATTACTACTTCAAGCCAGGGGGTACGGCAGCACCCCTAGTTCCAGCCCTACTGCTTCTTGTTGCTACTTGCAGCTGTTACTCAAGATCCTGTCTAGTGGCTTGACTGTTCTGTTCTTAGCAGAGTTTGTGTGATCTTGCATATTTGATTCTTTACCCTGCATGTCTATTACATAATGTTACATATATTGCAATGTCTTTGAGCTACCTTGTCCAGGTTACAAATAATACATGGTTTATGTAATGACTTTAATTAAATACATTATATACGACAAATGTTGCAGAGCTATGTTAATTGAGATAGATGTATGAATTCAAAATTGGTCACGGAGGATTTATAGCTATTAGATTATCACTTATACATAGCCATAGAGGTTTATGGTGCTTTGCAGATGAATAAAACACCAAGGGTGAAATCCTGGCTCCATTGAAGTCAATGGGAGTTTTGCTGTTGACTTCAATGGAGCTGGATTTCATCCCAATGTTCTTAGCTTTGACTGGATAAAACCTGACAAGAACACAGGAGGAGATGATAAAATGTGAATAAGATTTGTGCAGTAGAAGGTCATGAGGTTATTGGTTTTTGTACAGCACTCACAGTGCTAGCCTTCTTTGTAACATTTATTCTATATTCATTTTAAGCATGTTGGCGTTGGAGCAGGATCAGTGTTGGGGGAAGAGCGTCAAAGGATGGCATGGAATTGGCTTTGAACACAAGCTGTGATAGAATATTTAGAAGGTAGCATGAGTATCTCTTTAAAGCCCCAGTCCTGCAAACACTTACTGTGTTGTAGCAGGTTTCAGTTGGAGGCCAGCAGGCCTAGTGGGCAAACCGCAGCTCGACAGATCTTCCACCCCCCAAAGTCCTGGGATGGGCTTGTCTGGCAGTCAGCAGGCCTAATGGTCAAGCTACAGTCTGTCATTCCCTGCTCCTCCAGAGTTCTCCCAGTTGCACCAGGGCTGGGGGAGAAGGTAGGAGGAACTGTGCCCTTCCTCTCCACTGGGTTCCAAGGGGGAGAAGCATGGAGTGTCTCAGCCACCTTTTCCTGGTGCACCTGATCAGACTCCTCTGGGCCGCTTCTGACTTCCCTACACTCCTTCAGTTTGGGGCATGGTCACAGCCCCCATCCACCCCTAGCAAGGCGTTCCCAGTCACTCTTAGCAGCTCAGTTGGTCAAATAAGTATTCCCCAGCTCTCTTCACAGTGTTCAGTTATTCTCCCTCAATAGGGAGTGGGGAGCAGAACAGGGCCAGCCCCTACTCTGCCAGATGGCATCTTACCCACAATCCAGACCCTTCGCCTGTGGATTGCTCTGTCTCCAGAATCTGCAAACTGACTTCCTCCCTTCAGACAGATTCTCCTCTATTCTTTCTCCCAGGTTGGCTATCACAGTCCCCTTCTGAGCAGATGCTCCATTTAGAGCATGTGCTGTAGCTGCTGAGAGGTGGAGCCTTCTTGGCCTAGTACTGCTCCTTCGCTCCTTTAGTCTCTGCATGGGGACTGTAAGCCCCATCACACTTACCTAGGAGCTTAGCTTTAAGACGTCACAATGAGCAGGACTGGGGACCAGAGTAATAGACAGACATACTTAGGAGAGTTCAAATGAAGTGTGACTCAAAGGGTACGTCTACACTTACCGGAGGGTCCGGCGGCAGGCAATCGATGTTCTGGGATCGATCCCGGAAGTGCTCGCCGTCGACGCCGGTACTCCAGCTCGGCGAGAGGGGGGAGCCTCCTTGCTGCGTCTGGACCCGCGGTAAGTTCGGACTAAGGTACTTCGAATTCAGCTACGTTATTAATGTAGCTGAATTTGCGTACCTTAGTCCGAAGAGGGGGGTTAGTGGGGACCAGGCCTCAGACTGAAACCAAAATAGGCATAAAAGAAATATTTTAGGGTAATCCTTTTTTGAATTTTAAACTTCCTTTTCTCAGTTTTCAAGTTGTCATGGACTTTCAGTGATAGCACCCAATGTACCTTTTTTCTTTTCCATTCATAGCTTTGCATTTATATTTCAATCAGTTCAAAGCCTTAGCACTGGGCCCCTGCCACGCACTCAGTTAGGATCCGTTAGCTGTTCTTACCTGTAACTCACTTCATAGACTCAAAGAGGTTAGTCTTGTGGATAAAGCACCTATGGGGGTGGGCTACACTTGAAATTTGTTGCAAGTTGAATTATTTTGCATTACAGTAACCTGTAGCCACAAACACATTTTTTGTTGCAAATATTAACTCACTTTGAAAGAGGGCTTACTGAGCCTCAGGAGCTCTGGGTTCAATTCCTGGTTCTGCCACAGACTTCCTGTGTGACCTTGGGCAAGTCATATAGCCTGCCCACTTGCCCATGTGTAAAATGCTTCCCTATCTGACACAGGGATTGAGCATAAATTTCGTTAATGTTCAAGTTGCTTAGATTCGATGGTAACTATTATCATATTGTGGTAGTCCCTAGGATCCCGAGCTATGGACCACTGTGCTAGATGCTGTACAAACAGAACAAAAAGACAGTCCCTGCCCCCGAAGAGTTTATAGTCTAAATATTCTAATGGGGGGGCAACATATGTATCTAGGTAGAAAGGGACTACTTAAAAGAGTTTTCATGATTTTCAAAAAGGACTAATTCAGAGTTTAAATTTATTAACTGCTCTTAACTCATCAGTTACTGCCCTAGAAATTAGTTAATACCTTTCTGACTATGGTTGAAATATCAAAAACAACAGTTCGAATGAGGTGTAAAACGTTAATACTAATGAAAAAACACTCACACGCTGGAATTCCTTAAACTCTTCAGGGCAAGTGCAGATGGCATAGCGCGTCTTCAGTGCAAATATTTGTAATAAAATAAAATAAAATAAAATAAATAAAATAAAAATAATAATATAAAGTGAGCATTGTAAACTTTGTATTCTGCATTGTAATTGAAATCAATATATTTGAAAATGTAGAAAAACATCCAAAATATTTAATACATTTCAGTTGGTATTCTATTGTTTGCGATTAATCATGATTAATTTTTTTAATCGTGATTTTTTTTTAGTTAATCGCGTGAGTTAACCGCAATTAATCAACAGCCCTATAAAATATATTTTCCTAGTGTTGCTGATGTGTTTAACACACTTTCAGAGCACATCTAATTAATATAGTATTAAAAACATTGGTGGTAGCTTCTGACCCATGTACACTACGGCTGCTAGGGTTACTACTAGAAAAGCTGAACCAATGTAAGCAATAGTGGGAAGATTCCCGTGGTGCACGCAGGGCCTTAGGATAAATTTTTAAATCGTAGATGTTTGATCCCCATTGAGAAAAGCCCTGTCTATATCTTCACTACAATGCTTAACTGAACTTGCAACCATTTAGTGACATGGTTGGCTCTAAACATGATATCTTTCTATACCAAGATCATAACACATGGCTATTTTACTTTATGAAAGGCACCTTGTAACTAGGACTACGATTTTGTCACTGTGGTCATGGAAATTATGAATTTAAATAAAGTCCATGAAATCTTGGAAATGGCCCCCAAACCAAATGGTGTGACCTGGTGCATGGGGTCGCAGCACCACTCAGGTTTGGCTCATCTGTCTCCATCTACAGAGGGACAGATGGGCCAAACCGGAGTGGCGTTGCAGCTCCATTTGCTGGGTTACACACAGAGTGTGGAGCAGGGAGCTGGACCAGCCCTGCAGGAGGGGAGCTGCCACTGCAGGGTGAGTGTGGGGTGGGCTCATTCTCCCACCCTTCCTCTGAGGCCTCGCCTTTCAGCACCCTACTATACTCTTGTGTATGGTGATGTAGCAAAAACTACATTATTTGATTACCTTTCCTTTACTTATTTTATCCCCAGCACCTCTGCTGTGAAATTACTAACTATTTCCATGCCAAAAATAGTAGCTTTACTCATAAACTTAACTCATAACTCATGAGTTATTTACACATAACTCATATGTGGAACTGAAATGGGTAATCCCTCTTTCTATGATCTCTGCAGTAGGACATCCCAGAGCTCAATGCCTAATCTGCTGCTGGTGCCACGTTGTACACATATCCTTTGCATGCTCTATTCCCTGTAGAGGCAATGGGGATGGCTGCTCAAATTTTCTTAGAAGGCATTGCTACATGGCTGAGTAGCTTGGTAGGCATCATGGATGCACAAACACCATATCCATGTGGCTTGTATGGTGGGAAAATTGCTGTTAACACAACTCAGCTGAGGTTGATCTCACTAAGTGAGATGATAGTGTCCAGGGCCAGCTCTAGGCACCAGCAAAACAAGCTGGTGCTTGGGGCGGCACATTTTTAGGGGCGGCATGGCCGGCGCCAGAATGCCGCCCCTAAAAATGTGCCCCGGCCGCCCTAGCTCACCTCCGCTGCTGCTGCCACGGCGCGCGAAACAGCTGATTCGCACGCCGCTACTCGCCCTCCCTCCCAGGCACCCGCGCCGCTGCCACTCAGAGTCTCCCCCCCTCCCAGGTTTGAGAGCCTGGGAGGGAGGGGGAGAAGCGGCGCCTGCGCCACGGCCACTCGGAGTCTCCGGGAGGAGGCAGGCCTGGGGATTTGGGGAAGGGGCGGAGTTGAGGCTGGGCCGGGAGGTGGGGTAATTAAAGAACGGGGGGAGAGGTGGCCAAAATTGTTTTTGCTTTGGGCGGCAAAAATCCTAGAGCCGGCCCTGATAGTGTCAGGACTTTGTAACAAAGTGATGGTACTTGTAAAGGCAGGATCTGTAGGTGGATGCATTTATAAACATCTCTGAAAGCAAAATTTGATCATTAGTGCGGAGCACTGAATGTGTCTTTTCTATAAACAAAAGACATCTCATTGTGTGTTGTATTTTTTTTTAAACTATTCAGTCAGACAGTCCGGGCAATGGAATCATAACTTGGAAAATTTACAAACTGCAACAAAACATTTCTTAACAATTTATAGATTGCAAAATTGGTGTCTGAAATTAACTAGTTTTTTTCCTTGCCTAGAAGAGAGAGAATTAAAAAATGTTGGTGAGATTCACAATCTCAGTTGTTTGGCCTGATCCTGATCAACACTTACATTGATGTAAAACTGATGCAACTGCCATGGAATTACTCCTAATTTCTACTGGCATACGTGAGCTCAATGTTAGGCCTCTTGTATGTTGAATAGAACAGATTATTTTTTAGTAGTACATCTCTGAAAATAGGAGTTTTTAATGGAAATGCTGATATAACCTTATCTGTCATGTCACGAATCATCTCTCTAGCAGTATGGACAAATTCATTGTTCCTACTGAGTCAGTTCTAATTAGTCGTCGATCGTTTCTCAGTATTTCCCAAAAGAGCTGATTTAGAGGAATAGTTTCATTTTAGGGTCTAGCTGATTCCCCTCCTGCAGGGGAAAAAGTGTTTATAAATTCTCCATGCATTTAAATGCACAAAGAATCCAATGCATTCTCCCTTCTGTGGGGAGGGTTTAGCATAGGAAGGGAAGGGAAGGTGAAGTCAGGAGAGGCAAGGAGTGTGTGGTCCTCCTGTATTACCACAGATCTCAATGATCCATGCAGAAATCCAGTCCTAACCACAAAGTTCTTAGGGCACCCATGTGGAGCAGCTAGTTAACATTTTAAACTCTTTGTATCCCTTGGCTTTTGCAGATAGCTCATGTCCTTTGCAGCACAGAAGATGCAATATGGGATTAGGCAATGTGGGGGTTATAGTGCTCTGAGTGGGACAGCTGAGGATTATAAAATGTAGAGTGGTCTGTGCAAGAATTAATATGCCTGAATCTGATCATTCAGGCTGCCTGAAGTTTTCATAAGTTTTACCAAATATTTCCAAAAAGCTAACCATCTCCTTTCGGAAAATTGACCACTAAAGCACCAGCAAGCAGACTCTAACGTTCAGGTGGCAGGTCGTATTGAGTTATTGTAAAACACCCAACAAGAAAAGCAACCCCACATTAGCACAACGCTGGAGAAGTAGAAAGCCCCCTCGCATCTGATGAATGACTTGTTGAGGGTCTCTCTGTAATCAAGGGTTGTGCTAGGCATGAGGGTTAGGTTTGCACATGAGGCATGGCAAATGTTGATAAAATCATGGATTTGTGACTCATCGGTGATATTTTTGTTTTGTTTCCAGAATGATCTGCACAGCTTCCATGTCTCATGCTTCCTCCTTTTCTGTTCCCAATAAGGGTATCCCCAGAGAGAAGGAAAGCAGCTCTTCATTTCTTGGCAGGAGGCCAGGCACTTGGAACAGAAAGAAATGGATCTTTGCATTTCCCCCTTCAGGGGGCTAGGCAAGGGGCCCTGAAAACGAAAACAAAGAAGTCAGCGGAACCTGAGACATCTATGAACACTGACACAAAACCAGTCTTATCCATAATACACCACAGCCTCCTAACATATACTGCTCTTTAACTGCTTTACAAATTGACATATAAGGGAACAATGAATATGATTCTTTACTTACCCAAAGCTATCCAATGGCCAGTGTGCAAGGAGTTGGTGTTCTTAGCTCACTCTCTTTTAAACAGTTTTTCAGATTTTTTAAAAAAAGTCACAAGTAACACTGACATCTTTGCTGGTGGTTTCAGCAAAGAAGGCCAAAGGCTGAATTAAATATACGAAATGCCCCCCTTCTTGTCCCTAGTAAGTTGCCTCTCTAGATCAGGGCAAAGGCATGAGGCAGGGAGGTTTTCTTTAGGGAATTTTGCATTTTTTGCAGTCAGTGCTACATCTGGTCTGTTGGCTAGAAGAATGTTGTTTTAAGCGTTTTAAGATCACTGGCACTCATTTAAAACATACTAAGAAATTCATATGGAAAGTGGAGGCATTTTTAAACGCTTTTGCTGTAACTGCTTAATGTACAGATGGTGCTGTGGTTGCAAGTTTAACAGCTCGTCATACTGTCCTATCAGTTCTACCGGTTTTACTCCAGTAATACTTTTGATTAGAACAAAAACCTTTTTGTGCTAACGTAAAGTGAGTAACAAATAAAAGGGAAAAGCTAGAAGTAGATTTGATGGCTAAAATGACCTTTATTGTGCCAAGATTTCAGTAACAGAGATGATAGTTGGAAGGGGAAAAACCTCAATGTGCTGTGTTACACAGGAGAGAGTCACTGTACTTGTAATACATTTTGTATTAGTTTTCAGGATATGGGAGGTGAAATAGATGCAAGGGGATCATCTGTCTTAAAATGAGACATAGGGGATAGCTGAACCATTATTGACTACAGCCTTATCTGTCCATTTCATGGCCTCTCCCCATTTTCAAATGTTCCTCATACATTATATACAAAAAGTAATAACATTGGCATTGAAGCTTGCCACTGCCAAATTGCATCTCCTTTATTGTTCATGGTCTCAGGTCAAGTTGAGTCACTGAAAACAATGGCTCTTTGTATGTATCTTTACTCCCTAATCACACCGTTTTTGGTTTCCAAATTTTTGTAGCACTCCCTGGTTTGAAAGTGTCTATTTAAACAGGATACTTTGCTCTCCTTTGTAAACATGTCTCCATTAGTGAAAGCGACATCATGGGAACTGATAAAAGCCAGTCAGGAGCAGATAATGCGTATAGACTTTAAGAAAACAGTATTTCTCTCCCAATAAGATAGAAAACAGTATTTCTCTCTCAATAAGATAATGTTTTGGAAGTTTTAATGCTCAACATAATCTTAAAATTGTAAATTGGGGACTAATCAAGAATTGTTAAAAGGATTAAAAAATATACCCATCTTGCCAGCTTTATTCTACTTGGAAAACTGCTATGTAACAAAGCATCTCACAAAATATAATATTCACATAAAGCAAAGGGATTGCCAGTTTGTCATCATATGCAAATTATTTCCCTGGACTCAGTGGCATAGTAAATACATTCATTTAAGAAGAAAAAAAATTGGCAAACCTTCGGCTTGCCCCTGCTCCCATTGAAATCAATGGCAAGACTGCCATTGATTTCAATAGACGTGGGATAGAGTCTCTGTTTTGTGGTGTCAAAAGACAACTATATTTGAATTTTTGGAACTGATGCAGCCCTGAAAGTCCATGCCTTTCAGGGCATTCCAAAACTTTCCCCATTTGTTTGAGACCATAGCAACAACACGTAAATTGCAAGCGCTGAATACTGAAGGGATTTTACTATTCAGAAAATTGAGGTTTTAAACAAGTGTATCCTGCTGTACAAAAAGTTTTTGCTCAGGCTTAATTTTTCCAAAGAACTGGTTCCAGCACCCTTTCAGATGAGTGACTGGATTACCTTTGTATTCCTTTTACAATGAACAAATAATGCAGTAATATTATCAAAAGTAGGAGAAATAGTTTTAAAATCATATCACAAATGCACCTTGAGTCTCTCTTTGGAATAAGAGCTATTGCACAGAATAAACTACACTTGAGTATTTAAAAAAAAAAAATTCTGAGACCCTGAAGCAAAGTTTCCACTTATTATTCTTTCCCAATGGAACAAAATAGATTAGCCATTTCCCCCATAAACTAGACTGTGAACACACACTAAATGTAGCATAAAAACGATGACAAAGCCACTAAAGCTGAGAGGACTGAGAGGTCCTGATTCTCCTGTTACTTATATTGTTGTAAATCAGGTGTAATTTTGTTGACGTCAGGGGAGTTATACTGGTCTAAAAATGTAAGCAAGAGAAGAATCATCTCCAGGGTCTACTAAATAGTTTTTTTTAATGCATGATAATTCTTCATCAAAAAACCATAATGTAATGCAAATTAGCACATTTGTTACACTTCATGAGTGAGATTGCAATCTCTGAGTAAATTTAAAATGACACTATTGAAGACAGCAAAGTTTCTCCAGGTTTACATGAGTGAAACTGAAAGCAGTCTCTGGCCTCATGTCATGTCAGTGAATGCTGTGTGAAATGAGAATAATAAGAAGAAAGGCAGTTATGTACTTGTAACTGGTGGAATTGTGTACTAAACTAAATTAAGGCTGCTAGCTAGTGTAATCTACATACCTAGAAATTACAGTTAAAACATTTAAATGCTATGAAGTTTGGAAATGCTTAGATAAGTTAATGTGGATTAAAAATGTAATTCCCTTACACTTACGCATTTTCTTAAAAAATAGGATATTCAAATAGCTTAGGTATTCAGAAATAAGGTAAACTCTGAATCCTGATTCTTTGTTTCAACATAATCCAGTTGTTGAGCCATTTTTTTCTAACTCCTCTCTGATTTAGGGACCTATTCTGCTAGCTTTAGTCACGTTTATGGGTTCCCTACTCTGCATGTAATTCCATTAAAATCAACCAGATTACTTGAGAAGCAAGTTACTATTCAACAGGAGGAAGAGTGGAAGAATAGGGCCCTTAAATTGTAAACTCTTGGGGGAGAGACCTTGGATGTCTGTGCCTTCAACTACATAAACTAAGGGCATTGTAGAAATAAATGATATAATGAGAGATGTCAGTATTAGGAGTTCTAAGTACAAGTTCTGCCCATTGGATGCAGACAACTCCCATTGATTACAATGTGACTTGCATGTATGTATCTGAGTTTGGCCCAATACATCAGCCTTTTATAATTCAGGATTATTTTGCCAGAATCTCAATCTCTCTCTTTTTCCTCCCCTTTACAATACCCATATAGGTATCAATTCAGACAAGCTATTTTTGACTAATACAGTACCATCTCTGAAACATTTATTTGTATTCTTCTCTGATTATTGCAAATACTAGCATTAAATAAAAACAGTTTTAATTACAGCACTGTCATTTAAGACAGGTTGTAACAGACTCTCACCACTAATTAAAAATGATGATTGATTTCTGGCATTGGTTTAACAGAATTTAATTCTCCTGTTGTTTTTCTTCTGCAGTATCTGGTCACCACTAGGAAGAGCAAGCTTCTACCTGTGTTTATCGTTAAAATAAGGACTTAAGTATGAACATCACTTCATAGTATTAAGACATGCTGGTCCTGATAAGAAGCCAGATAGTGAGTCCAAGGGAATCTATGCTAGTGTAATTTACATGCCAAAGGGTTGGCAGAAAGGTGTGCAGCAGGAAAGTGCGGTGACCTAATTTCATTCTTAAATTCCTCCCAGATATGTTGCTCTTCCTGATACATCCTCTCATCTGGCCCCTCAGCATATAAGTTACAATTTAGACACCCTTGGAATTAGCCTTACTGGTCCAAATTCAGAGGCGATTGTAAATTGGTAAATGCATGTGTGTATGTTAATCTAAAGGATTCGTTAGCATATAGCATAGTCTGAATCCAGGAGAGTTTAAGGGAGTTTAAACGAATGTAATACATTTTGGGTGGGCAGGGAGATGCTGCACATTACAGCATCATAAACTCCTTTAGATTCACTTAAACTCAACTCTGACTATGGCCCACAGAATCAAAGGGGAAATTCTTCTCTCACTGTATGTCCTGTGCCATTCCACAGAAGTCAAGGAGGAAGTAGTAGTATAAGTGTAACCTAGAGGACGTTAACTTGTCCATGTAGCAATCAAAATCAAAACCAGATTTTCTCATAATTAAGAGGGCCACTTGGGCTAGATTCTGTCAGTTATATAAATATAAGTCCTCAGTAGTTTCATTCTTCTTAGCATTTGTGCAACATGCCTCAGGTGACGCGTGACCAGGATTCATCACCGAATTTTGACTTAAGTGGTTATAAGTGAGAGCAAAATTCAATCCATTGTCCCATTTTTGCTGAAATCCTCCCATCAAAAAAGTTAGTATACAGACAAGTTCAGTAGTCTTACGGGCCTGCATTTGCAAAGTGACTAATGATTTTGGGTGCCTGGATTTTTGGATGCCCAACTTTTGAAATATCTTCCAGGAACCTGAGCTTCATAGAGTGAGTGCTCAGCACTTTCTGAAAATTAGGCTCCTTCAGTGTGTCTCAAGTGGGTCACCCAAAACCAGAGACATCCAAAATCACTAGTCACTTTTGAAAATATTGGCAGTTTGATAATTAACTGCTCTACAGCCAAAATGCTTCTGAAATAAATGTAGTCAAACTTTACTAATTCTGGGTCACTGAGAACTAAAATGATGCTTAAAATTGTTGATTGGCTCTAGTTTTCAAGATATGCTATTGGGTCAGTATATACGACCCTTGACTTGGGAATGGCGGAGGATAAGTGAGTTATAAAGGGAAGGGATCTCAATTTAAACCAGAAATGACTAAAATACATCTTTGACTCGATCTATGAATAAATCTATGACTGGGTTTGGACAGAACTTGCTTTTTAGGCAAAACAATGAATGATGCAATCTGAAGCTGGTATTGCGTCATACATGATATGAATTGCATCATGTTATTCCTAGAAGTCACATATGATGCAATCATAACGAAGCTTAATCACTCTGCTGAACAAATTGCGCTATATCAGCTCTAGAAATCATACAGTGTCGTGCTCTCTTATTTGTCAGTGTTTGATTTTGCAAAGGGACACATTTCTATTTAGCCAAAGTGAGCAGAGATGCCTCGTACTTGTGTGAACAGTGCAGATAACTTCTGCTATGTTTGTGGTGAAGTGACTTTTGCATCACAAAAGCGCAGTATAACCACTATGGTTAAGAAAGCCTATCATCTTTATTTTGGCTGCAAAATTGGAGATTGGGACAAGAGGTGGGCCCCACACATATGCTGCAACACTTGTGCAACAAATCTTCGCCAGTGGTTGACCAGGAAAAGGAAATCTATGCCTTTTGCTGTGCCAATGATTTGGAGAGAGCCAACAGATCATACCAGGAATTGTTACTTATGCATGGTGCCTCCAGTTGGGAAAGGTGTGTCAAAGAAGAAAAAGTGGACTGTGCATTATCCAAACATTCCATCAGCTATACGCCCAGTACCCCACGGAGAAGGACTGCCGGTTCCTGGTGCACCAGAATCATTCTCACTTGAGTCAGACGAGGAAGAGGAAGAGGATGAAACTTCTGGTCCTGAACCATCAATGTCACAGGACCCACATTTTTTCCCATCCTCCTCCTCTGAACCACACCTCATAACACAAGGTGAACTGAATGACCTTTCAGGGATTTGGAACTACCCAAGAGTAAGGCAGAGCTGTTGGGCTCCAGACTACAGCAGTGGAATCTCCTGGCAGGTGATGTTAGGGTTTCCATGTTCCATGACCGTCAAAAGGATCTTGTCCCATTCTTCTTCATGGAAGGTGATCTTGTAGCCTGCAACAACATCGATGGTGTGATGGCAGCCCTCAACATCGTTCACGATCCAGATGAGTGGAGACTGTTCATTGATTCATCGAAGACGAGTCTTAAAGCTGTTTTACTGCATAATGGCAATGTTTTGCCATCAATTCCAGTTGGTCATGCAGTCCATATGAAGGAAACCTATGACAACATGAAACAACTTTTGAGGTGCATAAACTATGACCAACATCAGTGGCAGCTTTGTGGCAATTTGAAGGTTGTTGCTCTCTTGCTTGGTCTGCAGACTGGATACACAAAGTACTGCTGTTTTCTCTGCGAATGGGATAGTCGTGCAAGAGATTCCCACTACATCAAGAAAGATTGGCCACTCTGACAGTCATTGGAGCCTGGGAGGAAAAGTGTTCAGCATCCACCACTTGTTGAATCAAGGAAGATTTTGTTACCACGCTTACACATCAAGCTGGGTCTGATGAAGAACTTTGTCAAGACCATTGACAAAACACAAGCAGCTTTCAAGTACCTCCATGGAAAATTTCCAAGGTTAAGTGAAGCTAAGATAAAGGAAGGTGTCTTTGTTGGTCCTCAGATTCGTGAACTTCTTCGAGATGATGCATTTGACCATGCACTGCGTGGCAAGGAAAAGACGGCATGGAAAGCCTTCCAGTTAGTGGCAATAAATTTTCTCGGAAACAACAAGGCAGACAACTACAGGTTGTTGGTGGAAAACTTCCTCAAGGCATACAAAAGCCTTGGTTGCGACATGTCACTAAAGATAAATTTTTTGCACTCTCATCTAGATTTTTTTCCACCGAACTGCGGAGCAGTGAGCGACGAGCATGGCGAGCGATTTCACCAGGACATTGCCGCAATGGAGAAATGCTATCAGGGCAAATGGAGCCCATCAATGCTTGCAGACTATTGCTGGACAGTGACAAGAGATGCTCCATTTAATGAATACAAGAGACAAGCCAAGAAGCGCCGAGTAGACACTGAATAGAACTAAACTATGTACATAATAGTTTTTTGCCTTTTGTTTCATAATAAATTTTATTTATATAACCCTTTTGCTGATTTTTAAAGTGTTACATAAACAGGACAGGTGAAATATTATCATGTAAAGCAACCATAAACACATGAAAAGACCTAGATTTACAAAATTTATGATTAAAACTCTACTATCTACACAATATACATAGACATAAAATGTAAAAACTTAAATATCTTAGAAACAGTAGCCAATCAGTTGTTTTAATTGTCATATTTGAATTCAGCACATCAAAATACACAATAAATAGCACATTTTATCTCTGAAGCAGACGACTTCTCAAAAATTGTAGACCAGTGTAATGGAAGAACTGGCAGTAGGGATAGATGGGTGAGGGGGGGGAGGGAGATTAAATATGCTAATTCACTATGGGAAACATGGTCTCCTAATTAGGGCTGGGGAACTTTCACTCTCCGTAATATTATTTTGATCTCTTGAAGGTCATAAACATTTCCTCCTATAGACTTATCCTTGGCTGAGATCTCATGTTTTTATGGACACAGATACTTCCTTTTTAATGTAACAAGTTGTTAGATTAGATTAGTGTACTTACATTTCCAGAAAGCTTTTGACAAGGTCTCTCACCAAAGGCTCTTACATAAATTAAGTTGTCATGGGATAAGAGAGAAGATCTTTTCATGGATTGAGAACTGGTTAGAAGACAGGGAACAAAGTGTATGAATAAATGGTAAATTTTCAGAATGGAGAGGGTAACTAGTGGTGTTCCCCAAGGGTCATTCCTAGGACCAATCCTATTCAACTTATTCATAAATGATCTGGAGAAAGGAGTAAACAGTGAGGTGGCAAAGTTTGCAGTTGATACTAAACTGCTCAAGATAGTTAAGACCAAAGCAGACTGTGAAGAACTTCAAAAAGATCTCACAAAACTAAGTGATTGGGCAGCACAATGGCAAATGAAATTTAATCTGGATAAATGTAAAGTAATGCACATTGGAAAATATAACCCCAACTATACATACAATATGATGGGGGCTAATTTAGCTACAACTAATCAGGAAAGAGATCTTGGAGTCATCGTGGATAGTTCTCTGAAGACGTCCATGCAGTGTGCAGCAGCAGTCAAAAAAGCAAACAGGATGTTAGGAATCATTAAAAAAGGGATAGAGAATTAGACGGAGAATATCTTATTGCCCTTATTTAAATCCATGGTACGCCCACATCTTGAATACTGTGTACAGATGTGGTCTCCTCATCTCAAAAAAGATATACTGGCATTGGAAAAGGTTCCGAGAAGGGCAACTAAAATGATTAGGGGTTTGGAACGGGACCCATCTGAGGAGAGATTAAAGAGGCTAGGATTTTTCAGCTTGGAAAAGAGGAGACTAAGGGGGGATATGATAGAGGTATATAAAATCATGAGTGGTGTGAAGAAAGGGAATAAGGAAAAGTTATTTACTTGTTCCCATAATATAAGAACTAGGGGCCACCAAATGAAATTAATGGGCAGCAGGTTAAAACAAATCAAAGGAAGTTCTTCTTCACATAGCACACAGTCAACCTGTGGAACTCCTTGCCTGAGGAGATTGTGAAGGCTAGGACTATAACAGGGTTTAAAAGAGAACTAGATAAATTCATGGAAGTTAAGTCCATTAATGGCTATTAGCCAGGATGGGTAAGGAATGGTGTCCCTAGCCTCTGTTTGTCAGAGAATGGAGATGGATGGCAGGAGAGAGATCACTTGATCATTACCTGTTGGGTTCACTCTGTCTAGGACACCTGGCTTTGGTCACTGTCAGTAGACAGGATACTGGGCTGGATAGACCTTTGGTCTGACCCAGTATGGCCATTCTTGTGTTCTTAAATTTCACCAGATTATGTCTTCATAGTATGTATTTGCAACTTGGAAAACAGGTTTTCTTTTGCTTCAGTCTTCTGTATAGACAACATTGCAACAGCATGAAAAAAACCCTCTTCTTGCTGAGCCTTAAATTAAAGGAAACTTGGATCCAAAAGTAGAACCTTTGTCACATGAGCTAAAGGAGATTCTCCTTTAGGTATAAACTGTAACACAACATTGATATTTTCCTGCAGGCTTCCAGCTGTGGGAAGGTAAGGCTAGACAAGTATGCAAGTGCTGGTATTATCTGTGGATATTTTTGCTAAAGTAAATCTGACAGAAATTTAGGACTATTTTTGGCAGCTATCAGAAACAACCAGGATCTGGTTCTCTTGCACCGTGTAGTTTATTAAACCTGTGCAAAGTGGGTGAAAAACACTGTTATTCTGATTTGGTAGCACTTTATACCCACTTTGCACAGTGCCTGGCAGTGGAGACTCCAACCTTCAGATGGTAATGTAGTAGCAATCCCTTCCATGGATACTTAGCTCAGATTAGGACAAAGGGAGTCTGTCTTTAATCCAGGACCTACAAATCCAGGAAGAATTACCAGTCCAGGATCTATTTGTGTCTAGCAACCTCAATAAACATTCACTAAACCTGAGTTCTTTCTCCTCTCTGCCATTTGCCTTGAATTTCATGTGATTGTTCCATTTTCAAAATAAATCCAGCTTTCAGGACTATTAAATCATTAAACAAATATAAACATCATACCACATAACTTTTTCATGCAATTCTGACTTGGAAGCAAAATTACCATAAACCAGCCAATGTTTCAGCAATATTTGTTTTAGGGATTAAACAATTACATCACTGCCTCAAGTAATAATTTGTGATTAAAATCAGCACATGGGTGATATTACCCCATCCAGGTGATATCAGATTTCTCATGGTTCCTCAAATACATAAAATCATCAGTAAGCAGTTATGCCATTCTATTAAAAACATGACCATTCCCAATGCATTGTTCTCTAAAAGACTGAACATGCTAAGTGATTATTTTTAATCTGTTACCTCATCAATAATTGTGTATTATAGCTAGTGTGTCACAAATGGCCTTATTTTCAGAAGTCTTAAGCAAATCAGTGGGAGCTCTGAGTGCTCAACCTCTGTGAAAATTGGGCCATAAATGGTCTCTTGCTATATATTTGTATCAAGCCAAGCAGGATGGAGCTGGCCCTGATCTTGGTTAGGCCTCAAGCCAGTACTGTAAAACTACTACTAATAAACATGTGGGTGCGCGCGTGGATTAGTGTTGGAATGGGGAGTGCTGGAATGGGGCGTTGGAAATGCTGTTGTGCGTGTGGGAGGCTGGAGATGCAGCGAGGGATCAACCAGGAGCTGGAGGATTGGAGGAAGGGAGGTGGGTGTAGGGTGATGGAGGGGCAGTGAGAGGGGCAGGGGTTAATGCAGAGCTGGAGGACTGGAGAGGCTGGGGTGGAGGGGCAGTGGCAGGCGGGGGGCAGTGCAGGGGTGGGGGACTCAGTGCTGGGTCTGCCTGGGGGGCGGGGTTAGAGGTGTCCCTGTGTGTGTGTGTGTGTGTGTGTGTTGGGGGGGGAGGGGCCGGCGTGCGCTCCGCACCATGGAGACGGGCGCTCAGGAACCGCGTCAGGCCCGCGCCGCTGCGAGTCCTTGTGCCAGGCTCTGACAGAGTCTCTGGCGCGGCCGCCGCCGGGAGCGTGCGCAGGAGCCGGGGCCCAGACCCGTGAGTAGCGGGGGGGCCGGGAGCCGGTGCGCTCCGGCGAGCTGCGGGGCGGGCGGTGTGTGCGGGTCCCCGGTGCACGGTGAGAGGGAAGGTTTCTTAACCGGCGGGGGGCGCAGGGAGGATGGTGGAGATAGTTGGGGGAAGGGTACAGAGGACGTGGGGGTGGTGTGGCACAAGGGAATAGTGTGGAAGGTGGTGCAGAGGGAGGTGGGGGCGGTGGTGTGGCACAAGGGAAT
>NC_048304.1:116772955-116850052 GCF_013100865.1 Trachemys scripta elegans
AAATTAATGGAGATATCCTATCTCCTAGAACTGTAAGGGACCTTGAAAGGTCATCGAGTCCAGCCCCCTGCCTTCACTAGCAGGACCAAGTACTGATTTTGCCTCAGATCCCTAGGTGGCCCTGGGTTTAAGGATTGAACTCACAACCCTGGGTTTAGCAGGCCAATGCTCAAACCACTGAGCTATCCCTCCCTCCTTCTTTGGACCCTGGTCCTAAACTTTAAATAAAGTTTTTGAACAGCTCATGGCCTGGATCTATCTTCTAGTATTCTATAGCACCCATTGCTTTCCCATTTAAGAGATTAGACTGGTTAGACAGTTTGGATTAAACTAACCTTTCTTTTGTTTTTCTGTGGTTTTCACTGATTGTCAGTGTTACCCATGCTAAAAAGTGAGGGTTATTTTCCTTCTGTATAGGGACGTGCATTTACTTATACCCACGCTCATTACATTTCCTGATCCTCATCCACTTCCAAGTGGGAGGCGCCATTGAGTTTTCTAGGTGCAGTAAAGTATCGTGGATGAACTGAACGGGCCCAAATGTGGCCTGAGCAAAGGTCTGGGAGATAGGGCCTCCTGAGTTTAAATCCCAGCTCTAGTACTGATTTATTCTGTAGTCCTGGACAAGTCACATAACACCTCTGCCACTTTATCTTCATATTTGAAGAGGAAAAACAATTTACATTATTGTTAATGTGAAGAAATGACCATTCTTATATAAGAAAGAAGCCTTCCAATTATTTCTTTTCTCTCATTTTGTTTTGGTAGGATAAACTTTTCAATGCTAGTATCCCTTCTTTGGGCCTACGCAATGTTATCTATATCAATGAAACGCACACAAGGTAAGTTAAACTTTTTCCAGCATAATTAATGACATTGTCTTTGTCTTTCTAACTTACTGGATCTCTTGGCAGAGAAATCACCAAGAAACATTTAACAACCTCCGGAGGGATAGAATGCTTTCTTGGTATGCTTGAATCTGTGCGAATTTATAGCAACAATAAAACCTGTAGTCTGTCTTGGCACGCTGTTAACTACGGACAGTGTGTGTGAACTGCTTGTATACTTCAGAGCAGTCCCAAGGTTGTCTAGCTACATTGGCTCCATACAAGGAGTGTGAAGATGGCACCTAGTTTGCATAAAGTAAAGCCGATTTCAATCCCCTTTGACTTTAATGCATTGGGGTGTGAGTCACAGTGTGCATTCCCCACAGATATTGATCTGAATTAATGATGAGAGCAGCAATAGATTAAAGGTGAAAGTGGCTGTTGCATCCTTGGGTTGACTGTGTGACTGAAGGCTGCATTGTTGAATTTCCCAAACAATTTGGCTCAGAGCCTACACTTTGGCCACTATTGGTATACATAGGATAATAGCAGTTATAGGTTGAGCCTGTCCTTCCATGATAGCAAAGTACAGCTCTTTCATACGTGCGTTTAAGGTATTTAACTGGATAATGCATTTTTGTTCCATTTTTATAATTTTGTCTTAAGGTAATGATACTCTCATTTTGAAGTAAATGAAAATGTTTCTGTGTTCTGCCTGCCTGCAAAGTTGATTCTCCTGATATAATTAACATAAAATTCTGTAGTATTCATTGTAGATTCAGAACAAACGGGGACAGGCTAGTAGACTGGAGGAAATGAGCCAAAATGTCTGAGTGAAAGAAAGACTGTGTTGTGTTGTGTTGTGCTTGAGAGAGAGGGAGGTTAATACTGGAGACGATTGTCTATTGATATAATTGATTATTTTTTGAGTGTGTAATCAGTGGCCTAGAATACTGAAAATATCTGAAATGCCATTTAAAAAAAAAATAAAAAAAGGTCAAATCCTTGAGTGGTCTTGATAGCTCAGGGTTCTGTAAAATAGGAATGTAAAACCAATTGATTCATCGAATCATTTTTCCTTAAACAACAAAATGTGTTTAACTCACAGTGTAGTTGTAGTGAACGTGTAAATGATTTTTTTGAGGTCCCATATTTAATCTCAATAACTTTCATACCACATTTGCTCATTTTCAAAATCAAAAGAGTGATTTTTCTAACTGCTAGTGAAGAGTGACTATATTCACTGATTTTAATGAATGTTTGTAGTTCAGCCTACCACGTTAAGTTCCTTTGGAACTCTTGAATGAATACCATCCAGTAAGAACTTATTCATTTATCATTTTATTTCAGCCCCTCTTCCTTTTGACAGTGTAGCATTTCCCTTGAATTTAGTATTCTACTGAAATGAAATTCTCAGCCAATCTGATTCGAAGAATGCTAGAGAGTTACTGATTCCTAACTACAGATTTTCCCACAGAAAGTCCTTGTGCTCTAATTGGTTGCAGGTATCTAATTTACATAATATACAGTTTATCCCTATGTATACAGTATGCAATATCCTCTACTGTCTGATAGCCATTACTGCCCATTTAGAGAGTAGAGATTTGCATGATTATTGCTTTCTAAGCCTCATAGTGAATGTGCCAATATTTGACAGGCTTTTGTAATATTTCTGTGCTGATCTGATGACATACTCACAATTACTAAGCTGTTCGATAGGAACAAATTTCCCTTCTCAACTTTGCACTTAAAATTAATTAGGCTTGGGCATATGACTGGTCCAAAAATAATTGGTCAATTGACTGGTCAAATATTGTCAAATAAGGTCAAAAATGGGGTCAAATATTTTAAAGTGCTAATTTATTAGAACAGTACGACAAAAGAGTAAGACTTTATGGTCTACAGTAGGCTTAGCATTATATACAATGAATACTACAGAATCTTCTGCTAATTATATCAGGAGAATCAACTTTGCAGGCAGGCAGAACACAGAAACATTTTCATTTACTTCAAAATGAAATATATACACACACACACACACTCTATGCCTAATTTTTTAAAAAAAGTTACTTGTGTTTCACATTTTTCTGAGTAAAAATAACTCAATGAAATGAAGTTCTAAAAAATTAAAGAATGGCATCCTGATGCAATCAGAAATGTAGGCTGCTGATCAGGGCATTCTTGGTGGAATATTTGACTGTGGTGAAATATGTGGTAAGTTGACATTATTTGATCAGTCAATTGACCATCTTGCCAAGCCTAAGATGAATATAAAAACCCCTCCGAGAAATTTTTTTTTAAAGAGGAAAAGCAATGAAAATGGGGTTGCCAAACAACTGAGAAAAAGTGCTTTAAAAGATATTAAAAAAACCTTTAACCTATTTTTTTTCTCTTCTAGTCCACAGTTTAGCAAGGCTTTTATCTCCAAAATAACTTTGCAAATTCCTATAATTGTTATATGTATGTCTGCACTGTATGTACATTTTAAAACAAAACAAAATACCTTGTTAATAATTATAGGAGGAGGTGGCAGGACCTCTATCTTTAGGTTGCCTGACACTTTCCATTATAAAAGATTCTTGCTATCTGTTTTTGGAAGCTGGACCACATCCATATACTTTGGAACAGGATTTGGAAATTTGCCAGAGGAAAACCCTGGGGTCAGAGAAGTGCCTTTTCTTTATCCCATGAAATTCCATTCAGGTTTCACTCTGAGAAGCTTGTAAAAATCATCATTTCTCTTCTACAGCAAAATTTGGGCATGATGGAAAATTTAAAAAATGAACATGAATAGTCTAATTTGTGACCTGTCTCACGGTGGTGCCAGAGCACCAGAAACACTATGCATTGGCAACCGCAGGAGCCATCAGCCTTTTGGGAGATGGTCAGAAGACTGGGTTGGACCCTGCCAACAACCCTCCCCCTCATGGCCCAGCCTATAGCCCCTGTGGCTCACATCCTCCCTCTTTTTTGGGGGCACCACATCGGGAAGGAGTTCCCCCTATCACCTGGAGGAAAGTGGGGAAGAGAGAGAGATTAGGATCCCCTTGACCCTGGCCCAGACCTAGCACCCTTTTTCCTTGTCCACCAGGATAACAGCCGCCTTCTGCTGCCTCCTAGTTCAGTCACTCTTGTAGCTCAAGTTGTGCTGCACTGCTGAAGGTGAAGGCTTCATATGCTGCTGACAATGGATGAAGGGGTAGGATTATTACAGTTGCACATAATTTAATTTGTTTTTACCATTTTTCTTTATTTAAGAAAACCCTCAACAACGAAAACCAACCCCCCACTTCTAGGACATTACATCCATGTCTGTGTAAAAGAACATCATTGAGTTGTAAAGGCGATTGCTTCTGAGCTAGGGAATGCTAAGTTAGGTTGCCCATGCAACTTTAATTCTGCCTCTTGTACCTCATTAGTATGATACAGTCTTTAATTATATGAATGCAGGACCCTTGTCTCATTCACTTCACAGGAAAGATGTTGCCCATGGAGTGGATGAGGGCTGTGTAGTGAATGTGGCTGTTTGGAAGATCCCAGCCTCCAAGATGGGGTTGAATGAGTCAGGGAACTGCAGGAAGAGAGGATGATTTTGTGGTTAAGGAAGTTGAATGCTGTCTTTAGAGACTAGATTCTGTCCCTTCCTCTGCTTATGTGTTGCTGGGCAACCTACTTAACTATCCACTAACTAACTGTGTGTTTCTCAATTTTTTTTTGGTGCCCAACTTGAGATACCTGGAGCCTGATATGCAAAAGTGCTGAGCAGCTGATGATGATAGGAGCTGTGGATGCATGTAGTGTTAATATATGGTAGCTATTCTAGGGAGGAGAGATTTATTGATCTGTGTGAAGGGAAAGGAATTAGGAGAACAAAGGACGGAGGAGGAGAAGAGTGGATCAGAAGGGCTAAAATAATGACTATCCTGCAAATGCTTGCACATGCGAGGAGCCCAAATGACTACTTGTTGGGACTGCCAGTGCATGTAATTATCAGGTGTATAAGTTTTGGCAGGATCAGGGCCAAGGTATGTAAAATGTAAGAAGAGGCCTTTGAAAACTTTTGAGCAGAAAAGAGAGACACGAGGTTTGTCTACACATGTGAAGGTTTAATTGCAGGATGGATAGACATGTCTGTGCTAGTTTTACTCTAGCTCAGGGGTAGGCAACCTATGGCATGGGTGCCGAAGGCAGCACGCGAACTGATTTTCAGTGGCACTCACACTGCCCGGCTCCTGGCCACCAGTCTGGGGGGGCTCTGCATTTTAATTTAATTTTAAATGAAGCTTCTTAAACATTTTAAAAGCCTTATTTACTTTACATACAACAATAGTTTAGTTATATATTATAGAGTTATAGAAAGAGACCGTCTAAAAATGTTAAAATGTATTACTGGCACGCGAAACCTTAAATTAGAGTGAATAAATGAAGACTCGGCACACCACTTCTGAAAGGTTGCCGACCCCTGCTCTAGCTAGTGCGCTAACAGTAGTAGTAAGGATGCAGCACCATGGACCCTGCTGCGGACCTGCAGTCTGAATTCATACCAAGAGTCCTTGGTGGGCTTGTACTGGAGCAGGCCTACCTGTGCTGCAGTCCCATCTTCAGCTGCAATTTGGATATATCCAAAGTGTGTGTTATGATCCCTTGGACAATTCCAGCTAGGATTTTCAAAGGCACTTATGGGAGTTAAGTGCCCAAATTCCATTGAATTCCGGTTGAGGATTGACACTTGACTCAGGCAGCTTTGAAAAATTTCAGCCTCTATCTTTTTATAAGAAGCTGACAAATGTTAGTTGGATTTATGCTGCTCACAGCAAGGTCACTGATTCGTTTAAAACTTGGCACTGCATGAATTGGGCAGACAGCCAAAATGTATGTAAGTTCTGAGATGTAACCAAGGAGAATACCAGCAGATATGTTCTTCTGTAGCAATTTTTTTATGATTGTGCGAAAATGTTATCACACCAGTGTCCCATAAGTTTGTTGCTTTAGTTTGGGTTTCTTCCCACATAGCTTGTGATCTATATCTATTTTGTCTGTAACACTGTTAATTTTCGGATGTATTAGAAAATACAGAAGCTATTTGGTAGCTGTTCAAAGAATTTTACCTACTTTTGTAACCTTTCATTGGATG
Organism: Trachemys scripta elegans; assembly: GCF_013100865.1. Lineage (NCBI taxonomy): Eukaryota > Metazoa > Chordata > Testudines > Emydidae > Trachemys > Trachemys scripta. Next base: position 116,778,917 of record NC_048304.1, read on the forward strand.
TATGTGAATGTTTGACAATAAAATTATTCTTTTATAAGTTGACAATGTTTTGGGGACACATTTTGATGATTAATTTTCTTACGTTGTAGGTACAGAGGGTGGCTGGCAAGAAGGCTCTGTTATGTTCTTTTTGTGCAAGAACGAGATGTGCATAAGAGTATGTTTGCCAGCAATGTGGCAGAAAACGTGTTGAACAGCAGCAGGTAAGATGTGCTAAATAAGCCAACATTGTGTTTTTGTATCTGTTTCCAGTTTCATGCATAATATTACATTTAATCAAAGATTGTTACAGAATGACAACACAGCAAATTCTGAAAGCTAGAATATTTAGAATAATAGAAGGTACAGTATCTATTACAGCCCATCCCTCAAATTTAAGCTAGATAACTTTTGTATAGACTAGTTATGGGAAGGTGAGGTTTTTACACATCAGCCTCCATATCTTTGTAGTGACTGCTGGTACAGATACAATAAACTTAATATTAAGGGCTTGTCTATATGGGACATTAGTGCATGGCAAGCTGGTGTGCTATAGGTTCACATTAACATCCCATGTGGACAAGACCTAAGTATAATAAACTATTATGGAGCCCTTTGCAGCTTTTGGTACCAGGTTCATAGTAGATCTATATAGCTAGGGCCCTACCAAATTCACGTCCATTATGGTCAATTTCACAGCCATAGGATTTGAAAATGGGTAAATTTTACATTTTCAGATGTTTAAATCTGAAATTTCACAGTGTTGTACCTGTGGGGGTCCCGACCCAAAAGGGGATTGGGGTCTGTGTCACAAACCTGTTGTAGGGGGGTTATGGGATTGCCACCCTCACTTCTGTGCTGCCTTCCGAGCTGGACTCTGAAGGCAGCAACCGCGGAGCTTCCTGCAGCCACAGAAAGTTCCCAGAGGTGGAGGTGGGTCTGATCTCCCCCGTGCTGCTGGGAGCACCCTAGTCAGGGGCTTCTAGCTGCTAGTCCCGGACAGCCTGGGAGGGACAAGACTTGCTTTTCCTCTGCACGGGTGCTCTTGGTGCTTCTCCTGCCTGCAGAAAGCTCTGCAATGCGCCTGCCCCCCCCCATTCACTTCTTGTCCCCATTGCGCCGAAGGGGGAGGGATTTCTGTACAGGGTGTGCCCCCACCCCCCTTCCAGATGCAATTATTAGCTTGTTTCAATAAAATAACGAAAGGACATGTGAACTTGACAGGATTTATTGATTGACACTTTACAGCAGCAAATAACATAGAGGGCTCAACTCCCTGATTGGTAGATATGGGCATCTGAGACAGTTTAGTATGGTAGTGATCTCAACTGGTAGCCTCAAACTTGAGATCCACAGCCTTAAGATGATTTAAAAAAAAAGTGTGTGTGTGCGCGGGAAATTCTGGTTTCAAATGTCATTAATTGAATGTCAGCATGGAGCATCCAGCAACTGTCTTTCTTCATTCCCTGTCTCTGTGCTGAAAACACCTGCCTGTGTTTAGACACTGCTCTCTGCATCCACGGAGTTTGTTGGAATTGTCAGACAGCGCCGAGCTAGCCTTGCAAGATGGGGGATTCTGCCTTCCACTGAGTTCCAAAACTGTAGCACAGGCAAACTACAGTCCACGTCTTTCACAATAGTTTTGTGAGCAGGCATCTCCAGCTTACAATTCTTATCAAAGCCAGGGATTGCATTAAGCAAGGTTAAATCCACCATCAACAGGTGCATTTGTGCATGGTCAAAAATATACACCGCTTTTAGGAACCTTGCTGCAGGTTGTTGTAACTTTGGAGCCGTTTTTGTTACATCACTTGACTCTTCCCCATAGCCGTAGTATTGTCTGAGTTTCTTTGCCATTCAAGAAACACTTGCTGAGCACTGGTATTTAACTCAGCATTGTCAGAGTGATTTTCGTTTGCTTGTGCTTTAGCCCAGAACAGTACATCCATTACTTTGTTGTACGCTTGGTGGATTGTGACACGTTGAGATTCAAACCTAGTGATTAAGTTCATGAGTCCTATGGCATTCTTGGCAACGAACTGAACTTCCTCATTCAGCTGAGCATCATTTAGAAGGGTTGACAGTGCTGTTAAAACCTGCATTTTCGGTGTCAGTGTCAGCTCTTCTGAGACTAACTCAGAGGAGTACTTCAGGTGAGCTGTATGGTATTATACAGCCCGAAACCAGGAATTCCAACAAGTCCTTACTGGCTCTCGAGGAAGTGCAATTTTTTGTTCCCTAATTTCAGTCATTTCAGTCGTGTTTGCAATGTGCTGCCTATATCAAAGTTTGCAGCTAGGGCAGTGTTTGAAGATCTTTTTAATGTAGCTGACCAGTTTCTCAGCTTTACCAAACTCGCATCTCCATAGCTCCCTGACAAGAGAAATTATATGTGCATTACATCTAATATGGACAGCATTTGGCATTAGACTTTGGAGAACCAATTAGAAAGATTTTGTCATGCAAGTTGCATTGTCACTTATGAAAGCAGATACTGTGCAAACTTTGACAAAGTATTTTAAAACGGTTTTAATTATTGCTGGAAACTGTAGTTGAGTTCAAAGCATCCAAATAAATGCAGTCGGCAAGCATTGTTGCTAGCTTTCCTGTCAGTACATCTTTGGCCTTGTCAGAAATAAAATCAAACAGAACATGCAGTACCAAGTTGTCCTGCAATTATTTTGGATGAGTCCACAGATAAGTAAAAGACTCTCATGAGTTACTTTGAGATTTCATCTCCTCAAAATGTGTAGTAAAACCTTTGGATGGTAGTTCTGTCATAGCTTATTCGCACTTTGTAAGTAACCGGCATTTTGTACGTTCCGTTGAATGAACTCGCACTGCTTTGGGTGATCATGTTTATCCAATGGCATATTAGCACTTGCAAATGCATCCACAAGTTCCATTCTACCTAAATGTCAGGTCTCGGAGCTCTCTGTCACCTTCTTAAAAAGAGAAGAAATGTTTTTTAACTTTTCGTTTACCAGCAATGCATTATCTGCAGCCCTCTTTCTGCTTTGATGGGTTTCCGAGTCTGTGGTGCTGAACCATTTCCCGGCGTGTGTGATCCAACAAAACATTGCAGTTTGTACAAAATAGTTTGTCACCATTGCCATGTAGAATTTGGCTTCCAAATTCTTTCACAGTATCTGCTGCAGTAATCACTTTTGAGTTTTTTGTTTTACTTTGGACAATCAATTTACAGTAATTGCACATGGCTTTTTGTAGGCAGTCAATAGAGATCACTACACTATAAAACCTCCCAAATGTCCATTTTTTCCAGTCAGTGAGTTGAGTCCTGTGTGTGATTTGCTGCTGTAAAGTGTCAATGTCCCCTCCCCAGGGCAGCTGCAAAGGGAGGGGGACAGGAAGCAAGTAGGGTGGAGGGGGTGCGGAACTCTCTGCAGCCGGGAGAGATACTCAGGAACAGCCCTGCAGGGAAAGAGCAAGTGCTGTCCTGCCCGGACTAGCAGCTAGGGAGCCCCCTGCTGGGGCGCTCCCAGCAGCACAGGGAAGATCAGACCCAATGCTGTCCCAGAGCATCCTGCAGCAGGGGGAGGCACCCGAGGTGGGTCTGGTCTTCCCACCCACCCTTCAGAGCAGCTGTGCAGGGGATGGCCAAGTCCTGTCCCTCCCCAGCCCAGCTGGAGCTAGGAACCCTGTTGGCTGGGGGATCCTAGCACCAAGGGGAGATCGGATTTCACGGGGAAATGCTTATTTCACGGTCTGTGGCGCATTTTTTACGGCCGTGAAATTGGTAGTGCCCTATCTCTAGCTTTCCAGCTAATAATGAATGATCAACTGAGGTGATCATAAGTTGAAACATTTTAAAAATAATAGGAAGGTGGCACGTCACAACGGTCTGGAGCAATCTAGATCCAAGTTCATAACGTGTCAGATATTCTTAGTGTAACTGGAATGATGGCTTGTAAAAGGGGAAGAATTCATTGTGTTCCAATCCCCAAGAACTTCTTTCATGGAATTTGTTCTATATTTTGGGAAGGATCTTTTAGAGATAATTCTCTTGTCTCCGATAATATACTCCAAATGAAATATCAAGCTAAAGGTTAAGTCAGGATTTGTTCCCCTCTAGTACTATAACTGGATTGAAAAAAGGCAAAAGAAGCTCTGCAGCACATTCACTCTTTCAGTCCAATTCTGCAAAAGGCTTAGCATCTTTTACTCCCCCTGAAATCGGTGTGAGTGCTCAGCACTTTGCAGAGTTGGGCCTTACCTGAGATTTTTTTTTTTTTTTTAAGTACAAGACAGGTTGTTGGGTGATTAGTGTTCTGTTGCCACAGACTTGCTGTGTGATCTTGGACAAGTATGGAAGCTCACTTAGTTCCTAAATCACTTGCTTCATTTCCCCCCCATTAAAGTGTACCTATTTCACTGATTTTGTGAAGTTTGGTTAATATTTGTAAAGCACTTTGGGAACCTAACATGGCACGTGCTATAGAAGTGTAAACTGCATAAATCTTTCAGTTAAGATAAGTGGAGTTTGCTAAAGCAGTAAAAAAGAAAAATACAAGCATTGTCTTTTTTTATTTAATTACAGATTTTAAAAAAAAGCTCTGCACAAAACAAGATGCAACCATAATAGGCCCTACTCCTATCAAGAGGTGGATTTATAGTCTATGCTCTCATTCTGTAGTAACTTTTTGAACTAGTGTTTATAGTTGGATTCCTAATTCACTCAGTTTCTGAGCTGACTTTCATAATATCCAGGAATACTTGCACAAATTTAAGGAATACTTTGAACATCAGCCATTGATCTGAGAGCTATCAGACCCTTGCTTTTAAAATTTTATATTTTATAGATGTGTTGTTGGAATGGAGAAACTTATTAAAGGCAAGCATTTGCCATAATCTGTCAAGGGCTAACTTTGATAGCCAGTGAATGATATTTGCCTCTGTATTTATAACTTTTAATATGTTTCTGCAAATCATTGACCAGCTGATCCCAGTTCACCTGCAGATTGGTCCATTTCATTTTACGAGTATTTAATCAAAACTTAGATGACCATTGACTTTCAGTTTATGGCAAATGAAACATAAACCACGTTGACGTGCGTTTTCTTCCATCTTCCAACTTACTGCGATAGTTATACCATAGAATTGCCCATGTTCATTCCTTCTAGAAGCCGTCAATAAGCTGAACTCATTTGTTACAGAACTGTCTTGTGTTTTATTTTTAAAATCAGAGTGCAGAAGGCCATTGTAGAGGAGGCTTCTGTATTAAGTGCTGCAGGTACTCAGACAGACCTCAAGGCCATCAGCAAAGTGAAGAAAAAAGCTAGAAGGATTCTCCAAGAAATGGTGGCAAACGTCTCACCTGCTTTGATCAGGTAATAAAAATATTTCACCAAACTATGGTTATGCTTGCCTAGCATCAGGGGAAGGATCCCCAGTCTTTGCCTGTGTACATGAGCACAGCCTAAAGATTCCTATTTTAATGCTGGCCCTAATGCCACCCCAAAACATGAGGGTTATAGGTTTTAGCCTTAAAAATGAAGCGTAATCATACTCTCATATTTGAACACACAGAATCCGTGGGCTTTCCAAGTTACAAATAATATGATAAAATTAAATAAATATACTTTTTTCCTGAATTAAGCTGCTTGCCATCAGCCCAAAGGTACCCTCTATGTTTTTGCCTAAATCAGTTTCAGCATCTTGATCGTAAGTTACTGCAGCAATAGTCCATTTAACAATATTTTTCTTTAGTTATGAATCTTAAGATAGGAATGATCAAATTCCATGCTTCAGTGTGCAAGCTGATCATTAGAGATGTGAGGAAGGAATTTTCCCTGATTATGCCCGCAACAACGCCACTGACCAGCTGGTGTTGCAAACGCTACATATGTATGTGACAGTATTGGTTATAAAAGCAATACAACAGGAAGGCCACTTTGAATGAAACTTAAACTTCTCTTGGGTTTAACATTTTTCACCTTTAGGTTGACTGGTTGGGTGTTACTGAAATTATTCAACAGCTTCTTTTGGAACATTCAGATCCACAAAGGCCAATTGGAGATGGTCAAAGCAGCCACCAAGGTAAGAAAATTACATAAAGTTTTAAAACATGGGGAAACTTCTGATGGTACTTTCACTGGTGTAAATCAGGAGTGACTCCATTGAAATCAGTGAAGTTATACCAGTCTAAATGAGATCTGAATCAGGCCCCAGTTCAGAGCCTATGCTGTCCAGTTCTGTGAACATACCATTCAGCAGACCCATCTTTATTAGATAATCCTAGATATTATAGATATTGTGCTCTTTCCGTTGTGTGTTCCCAGCACCCTAAAAGACCAAGCCAAGTTCTGGTTTTGTCTCAAGTTTCAGGATCATTTTTGCGTGTAATGTCTGATGTGACCCACTGTTAACACGGCTACCCCTCTGATACTTGACACCACTGTAGAATGTTTTTGTTCTCTCTTCTCCCTCCCCCCACCATGCTGATACATGCTGCAGGCTAATAAATTACTAAACTTTTAAAAACTACTTATACATTTAGACTTCAAGGAATAACCTGGTCTTCATACTTGTCTGCAAAGTGCCTCACCTACTGCTTGCTTATTTATTTAAATGTATTATAAGCATCCTTTCAAGTTCTACCAGTCTCCTTACTCCTCCCATTTCACAATATCCTGAAATTCTACACCTTTCATGCAGAATTTACCACAGAAAGGTGCTGTATGACCCATACACTGTCAAGTAATAAATAATTGCACTGAAATGAGAGAGAGGCGCCATTGATTTCTAAGGAACTTTACTGAGAGTATTTGGAGACATTGTGCAACATTGCATAATAGTATGCAGTGACAATAAAATTGCAGCTTTTTCCTTATTTAATCATTCACCCTGTTAGCATTTTGGAGTACAATGCCTGGGAAAACTGCTATAGATAAAGTTAAGTTACCTTTTTACAAAACAAGTCAACCACCGGTTTACAGTGACAGTGGAAAATTTTGGCCCATCTCAAATAATTGTCTTATACTTGCATTGATACTGTAAGTCTGAAGAACCTGCTAATGTCGTTCTACTGCTCCCTGCAGTGCCTACAGTTCAAACATTGCTAGTGCAATTGCCTAGTTTGTTCTCACTGCCAAAGCAAATAAGTGGAGAAGTGTAAAGTAAAATTCCTTCAGTTTTACTAATCTAAGGTGTTACTCGGGAAAGAAATTTTAGAAGACAAAATTCTTCTTCGAGAGGTGTCCCTGTGGGTGCTCCACTCCAGGTGTAGGTGTGACCCTGCGCCTTCGCTCGGATAGTTTTACAGCAGTGCCCATATGGGTCGTGCACGCGCGGTGCCTGCCTCACGTGCCGTTGTCTGTTGAAGTGTCGTGTGTGCGACCCGGACTCCTCTGGCCTCAGACAGAACGTCGCAGTCCCGTTCATATCTAGTTTTTAGTCAGATCAATAAATAGTTATTTAGCGTTAGCCAGTTTATACCATTAGTATTTTAGTGCCAAGTTTCGTTTTTTTATTCCCCTCTGTGTGCGCCCCTTCCCCCCCACATTTTTTTCTTTCAACCCATAGTTAGATACTAGCCACTGTTATGCCAGGCTCACCGGGTTTCAAACCGTGTACCTCATGTAGAGAGGCAATGCCAGTGTCAGACAGACACTCACAATGTGTCCGCTGTCTGGGTGAATCTCATGTTTCCTGGAAGTGTGCCCATTGCAGCAAACTTAAAGCTAGGGCATGAAGAGACAGGGACCTGGGCTGAAACTCCTACTCATGGAGAAGTTCCTGAGATCGGCCTCCGACCCAGGACAACAGCCCCCTGAGTCACCGGCTCCTTCACTACCTAGCTCCCCAAAATAGATGGAACCAGCAAAAAAACACCTTCTACATTGTCTCATAGAGCGCAGACCAGTAAAAAACGGTCACCAATGAGATCGCTCTCATCAGTGCTGACTGTGCCGCGCCTCAGCACATATGATACTCCAGGCACTTCTGGCACTATCCGCAAGATGACTTCCACCGGTACCGAGGCTAATGGCTCCAAGTTGTCAGCCTCCACCACAGCACCGCCGGCGCCTCTGACGGAGACGGCACCAGTGACCACTCCTGCCTTGGCGCTGCAACCTAAAACCTCCAGAACCACAGCGCTAACATCAGCGTAACTGGCACCCACGCAACCCTCCGTACCGACGGTGCAGATAACAACATTTCTCACGGCACCACACCATCAGTGCCACGCCATTTTCTGTATCATAGGGATTTGCTTGTCTCATTCACGCCACAGACTCCTCTCTTCGTTACCCACATTTCCCCGCGACCATCAGTTCCACATCAGCACCTATCTCCAATTCCATTGTGATTCTCCAGTGATGAGGGCAACAAGGATGAAGGGGTATTCTCCCCTCACCACTGTTCCCTTGTCAGAACACCCACGACTGCTACACCACCCAGGTCTTGATCATCCTATGACCGTGACATGCCTCCCTGGTATGGACACCCATGGATGGGACCTCCCATGCCCTATCCAGGCCACTGGTCTTATTGGAGGCCTTGGTGGTCATATAGAAGACGCCACAGCAGAGACCCTAGCCCTCTCATAGGGAAGCATCTAAATTCCCGTCTCCACCTTCATACAGGGCAGAGGAGGACATACAGGGGGACCCCGTGGCAGAGCAGGCAGTAGATACTACCCCGGACACCTTGCCACCCACTAATTCCTCCTCTTCTCCTAATCTTCTCTTCTCCACCACCTATAACAGCGGATGATTTTTCCGAGTTTCAGGATCTGTTTAAAAGAGTGGCCGACGAACTTAAGATCGCCTTTGAGGAAGTGTCGGAAACTCAGCATGAGTTAACCAACATCTTACAAACTTCCTCCTCCTCTAAGATAGCATTGCCCATCAACGCTGCTATCATCGACTTGCCAAAATCAGTTTGGTAAACACTAGCCACAGTCCTGCCTACCTGTAAAAGGGCTGATCGAAAATACTACATCCCATCTAAGGAATCCGAATTTTTATTTACACATCCAATTCCTAATTCACTGGTGGTAGAGGCGGCCAACCAAAGGGGCAAGCAACAACATTACAGATCTACCCCTTCGGATAAGGACAGCAAGAGGCTAGACCTCTTTGGACAAAAAGTCTATGCTTCCTCTGTGCTCCAACTCAGAGTGTCTAATAATTCGGCCCTATTGTTCAAGTATGACCATAAGAACTATGTTAAGTTTAACGATTTTATTGATGACATTCCGGCGGCAAAGAGACAACAGTTCAAATTATTAGTCTCTGAAGAGCAAACCATTGCTCTCACGGTGCTGCAAGCTTCACTAGATGCTGCTGACACTGCAGCCAGATCCACAACCATAGTCATGCGGAGGGCATTGCGGTTCACATCTTCCACATTCCCCCGCGAAATACAGAATACAGTGGAGGACCTCCCATTAGATGGAGAGAAGCTGTTCGCTGCTAAGACCAACGAGGTTCTTCACACTATGAAGGACTCGCAAGCCACACTCCAGTCCCATGGCATCCTTACCCCGGCTACAAGGAGAACCATACCAATTCCCCAGATATGCTGCTTATACTCAGCAGAGACCATACAAGCAGCAACAACAACAGAGACAAAGACAAAGGCCACACGTCATCGCCCACTACCAGCAGTGGCGTCTCAGCCTCCTTCCTCCAATAAACAAATTTGAAGCTTTGGCTGAGGGCCTAGAAGACCTCTCGCTGGTTCCAACGCATGGTACTATCATCCAACTCTTTGGAGACTGTTTACGCCCCTTCTCCATCAAGTGGGCAGCTATTACCACTGACAAATGGGTCCAAGAAGTCATCCACTTTGGCTATAGATCCCTTTCCTTTCCATACCCCCAACCCCACCCCTTCAGGGACCCCTCTCACGAACTACTGTTGTGCCAAGAGGTAGAACATTTCCTCCAATTGGGGGCAGTGGAGTTGGTCCCCAAACAACACAAGGGAAAAAGATTTTACTCCCACTACTTCTTAACCCAAAAGAAAAGCGGCGATGATGATCCATCCTCGACCTCAGGCGACTAAACAAGCCCATAAGGAAGCAAAGATTTTGGATGATCACTCTAACAACTATAATACCAGCGCTGGAACAGGGGGACTGGTTTTCAGCCCTCGACCTCCAAGATGCCTATTTTCATGTGGTGATATATCCCACTCACAGGGGGTTTCTCAGATTTACTTTAGGCATGGACCACTATCTATACAAGGTGCTACCCTTCGGCCTGTCAACAGCAACAGAAAACCCGTGTCTTTTCCAAGATCTTCACAGTGGCAACAGTGCATATGAGGAAGCAAGGAGTAATTGTATTCCCTTACCTGGACGATTCTCCTCAAGGCGCACACTCGATTGGAAGCTGTTCACTCCATGCAAATGGCAATAAGCTGTTTCCACAGCCTCGGCCTACAAATAAACACACAGAAATCAATGATAGAACCTACCCAACAGTCGGTATTCTTCCGTGCCTATCTCGACTCCACAACAGCGAGGGCGCCTTTCTCAACTCCACAACAGCGATGGATCACTCCTGCAGGATAGATTCAACTCCATACAAACAATCATAGCCACTGGGCACAGCAGCCCACAAACCACAGCCCACGAATGCATACAACTTTTGGGCCAAATGACAGCATGCACATTTGTGATCAAACATGCATGTTTGCACATGTGCTGCCTGTAGGGATGGCTGTCAACAGTGTACAAACCAAACAAGCACAACATGAGCATCCTCTTAACAATGCCCCACAAGATCAAGGAATCATTAATCTGGTGGACTCACCCACACAACCAGCACAGGATGTTTACACAGGACCCTCTGTCACAATTGCTCACGACAGATGCCTTCCTCGTCTGGTGGGGAGCACACATGCAACATCGCACAGCTCAGGGGCTATGGTCCACAATAGAGATCGGGTTACACATAAATCTCCTGGAACTTCGCGCTGTGTGCAATGCCTGCTTCCACTTCCTACCGTTCATACAAAACCAACACGTACGAGTGATGACCGACAACATCGCTTGTATGTTTTATATATTTCTGCTTTACAGTCACCTGGAACGGAGCACCCCCAGGGACACTTCTCTAAGAAGAGAAGGTTACTCACTTTGTGCAGTAACTGAGGTTCTTCAAGATGAGTGTCCCTGTGGGTGCTCCACTACGCACCCTCCTCGCTCTACTTCGGAGCTGGGTACAGGCTTTGAGGTGGAGATGGAACTGAGAAGTGTGTGTCGCACACGCGACACTTCAACAGACAACAGTGCACAAGGTAGGCACCGCGCGTACACGACCCGTATGGGCACTGCTGTAAAACTCTCCGAGCAAAGGTGCAGGGATGCACCTATGGAGCACCCACAGGGACACTCATCTCGAAGAACCTCAGTTACTGCACAAGGTGAGTAATCTGCTCTTTGCTCCAGAGTATCCCATTAATTTTGTTTCATCTTTTTTTCTCCCTCCCCCACCCCCAAATAGATGAATTTGCCTCTTATCTTCTTGCCTGTTCACAAATCTCACATCGACTATCTGCTCCTCACATTCGTTCTTTTCTGCCATAACATCAAAGCACCGTACATTGCTGCAGGGAATAACCTCAACATCCCCATCTTCAGGTAAGGATAATATGCTGAGCTAAACTTTAACTTGCTCTCAAAAATAAAGCCATAGGGAATTGGTGTATATTGTCATAGCTCCACACCAGCTGAGGATCTGCCCCAAATTGTTTAGGATTTGTGATAGTCATTGTGGTCATACTTTGGAATTTACTTCGGTCCTATCTAGCTTTACTTTGGTCTTATTTGATCTTATTCAAGAGAGAGTCTTGCAAAATCCTTCAGAGACATTCTTTGTTAAGGAAATTGGAAAAGGAAGAATATTGTGTTGAGACTTAGTTAGTGAGTCACTCTGAGGAAGGGGTGTATGAAGAAGTCCTGGTAAATGGGGGCTAGCACAAGTTTAAGAGCATTTGTTCCCCTTCATCTGTGGAGACTCATTGGGATTTGGGGGAAATTGTGTATTCAGTTAGTGGCAGGCAACACAGAACTTTGAACACTGAGGGCTGTTTAAGTTAAATACTGCAGCCCTCATCTTTGTAAGTTATGTCAAGTGTTAAAAGATTGAGAACACTCACATAAGCGTTTGAAATTTGGCAGTAATGTGGGGACTAGAATTCTCCCAGAGCACTCTCTATTTATATTCGGTATTTATATGACCCCCCCCCCAATTTATATTAAAATTGAGCGCCATAGAATTTGTAGTGTATTTATCCTCCCAACATCCCTGTGAGGGAGGGCAGTGCTCTTAATCCCATTTTTACAGGGTCACACGGAGTTTGGCGGAGCAGGGAATTGAACCTGGGTCCTAGACTAGTGCCCTGACCACTAGACTATTCTTCCTCTCTTTCATTTGTGGGAGAATGGCTGAGATATGCACATTGTTCTGCCTCATCTAATTTTTTCCTGAAGCTGTTGGCTGGTTTATACATTCCACTCTTTTCATATTTGACTAAAATCAGTGAATAGAATCATTTGTTGATTTGTAGCACGTTGATCCGCAAGCTGGGAGGCTTTTTCATTCGGAGGAGGTTGGATGAGAACCCTCACGGACGTAAAGATGTCCTTTATAGAGCTTTGCTGTATGTGGTATGTGTCTTTTCTTAATTTGCAAATATAAAATTTGAATCGTCACAGAGACGGGAAAATGTAAGTTTGTTCTCTGTAACTTCATTAATTTGAACAGCATTGCCTGATGAGAAAGTTAAATTGTTTATTATCTTGATTTTAGCGTGTGTATATGTATGTGTGTTTTGTTACATTAGAGAGAAAATGTTAATTCTGTGCTGAGTGAGGTCCTGAACCTATGAAGTGCATGAGAGTCAAGGGTGTTCAGCACCTGTCAGGATCAAATTTTTCCCCTGTGTGAGTCTCTAACGGGGATATGGGATTGCCCTCAGTGTAAATAACACTAAAATTAGGCCTAATGGGACAGCTTCTGATTTCACTTATACTAAGGTAAATCTAGAGCAGCAGTTCCCAAATTGTATTTGTTCATGTACTTAATTGGTGTTTGAAGTACCACATGCACACTTTTTTTTTTTTTTTTTTTGCACATTTGTTTTAGGTCTCAGTAGGTTTAATTTAAGTATTTCTGGACTCTATGGTAAAATATATCCCTAAAGAAACCTAAAATGTTCAATTATAATTAGGGCTGGCATGGAAACAAGAATTCCATTTTGTGAAAAATGTTTTGCCATTTGTTTATATTCTGATGTGGCATGAAATCAAGACAGTTCAAAAATTTGTAGTAAAAAAAGAGACCACTCTAGAATAGCCAGTAGCCCTACGGTTAGACCACACATCTGGGATCTGGAAAACCTAGGTTCAAGTTCCTAGTTTAAAAGGCAGAGTGCCGTAATACTAGATTATGCTATTCTGGGGTGTCTCATATTGATAAGAAACTTCATGATGGAAAACTTTCCTGGTGAAAGTTGAATTGAAACGGCTGTTTCTCCATGAAAAGTTTTGGTGTTGTCAAATCAGCATTTTCGTAAAAGGTTTAATCTAAAAGTTCCCAACGAGCTGTAATTATAACATCCTTTGTAAACATTTCAAGTTTTTAAGACAGTGCATCAAAAAGAAACATAATGAGGCAGCCGTTATTTCTTTCACGTTAAACAATTAAACGACATAAATGCTGTCTTGATATGCTATGATATGCCACTAACACCACTCGGTGGATTGACTCTTTTTAATTTGTCTAATCTAATCCTGCTAATGTTATCGGGATTATTATTGAACAGTAGCCAGAATTCACTTTGCTTCCTGTCTTACAAAATTTAAATCGAGAAAAATATGAAATATTTTGAGACGCTCTGGGAGAGAATAAGAGAAGTGCCATGACACGGCTGCACGTGTGCCAGAGGGCTCAGAGGGCAGATATAGAGAGATGTGGGGAGTCTTGGCTGGTATTGGAGGGGCTTCAGCTCCACGAAGCATCTTGCTCCTCAGCAGAACGCTGGGCACTCTGCACAGTGGCTCCCCCTGCTGGGAGGAGGCTCAAATTATAGCCAGCTGGCTGCTGTCCTGGTGAACAGCCAGGCAGCTCTCCTTAGTCCCGTAGCCAGGCTTTTATCCGCTGCAGCTGGCCAACAATCCTTCCCTCTCTACCCCCTGCAGCAGCTTCCTGTGTGGGGGCCGTTCTATCTCACGCTCCCTGCAACTGTAGGTTTTGCAGCGGCTCTGCACTCATGTGTCTTTTCAGATGAGAGAAGCTCTGGCACAGTTATATGGAACTTTGCAGAATCTCCCCAGTAGCTCGAGCTGTGTGGTTTGGTGCAAGGCTAGGCCCAGCAAAAAGCTAGCCAGCTGTGCACCACCTGAGAGTACAGTTCCCACAGCATTCAACCCCCTGCTAAATAAAGCTACTATGATGACATGGTCGTACAGTGTTACTCATCGAAATTGCTGAATGTGTCCAGGAGGGTGTTTTGTTTCTCAGGCATTGTAGGATGTACTGCAGTGCATGGAATGACTTTTCATTTGAAACCAAAATATTTTTTTAAAAGAATTTTGGTGCATCATTTCCAGCAAGCTCTCATGCCACCCTGCCATACATGTACAAAAGTTTGGGAACTCCTGAGAGTAACCGTACTGACTTCGTTGAAATTTTGTTTATGTATGTGCTGATGTTGTGCTTGGCACTATTCAAGATACAAAAAGAAAGATGTACTTGCAATTTAGAAGATGGGCCATACTGGGAAATCCAGAGAAGAGAATAATTTAGGTGTCTAATTTAGTTGTGTAAAACACTAATTTCCTGTTATAATTCATGATTATTCATGCAGATTTGGATTTATCTTGGCTCCAGTTTTGTAAAGAGGATTCTATTGCTGATATGGAACAGTGCATTTCTGTGTAGCTATGTCTGTATCATTAGTTTTTTTGTTTTTTCTTTTACTCACTATCCCTTTAGCACATAGAGGAGTTGCTTAGACAGCAGCAGTTCTTAGAGATATTCCTGGAAGGCACACGTTCTCGGAGTGGAAAAACATCCTGTGCCAGAGCAGGTCTCTTATCTGTGGTGGTAGATGCTCTCTTCACAAATGCCACCCCAGACATACTAATTATACCTGTGGGAATCTCCTATGATCGCATCATTGAAGGTCACTATAACAATGAACAGCTGGTAAGGAGCAACTGAAGACTTATTGTCTTGCCTATGGGATTTTCTGTTTGTTAAGTAAAAATGTGTCTAATTTTTGTGCTAGTACTGCTATGCCATGAGTGCTTAAACTTTCTGTGTCAGATTTAAAAATGCAAAGTAACATGAATCATGAAAGTCCTTGACCTAGAAAGCTATCTTGATATTTGAGTCTTGTATATCACTGATACAAATTCATCACTTAACAAATACAAATAATAAAAAGCCATATGATTCCCTAGACTTCTGTCTTGGCTCTACTCTTTGACTTTTAAAGCTGCATGTCAAAAGACTTGGATTTATTGTAACTGTGGTTATGCTTCCGTTAAATATCAGTGAACTTTTAATTGCAAACGAACATTGGTTTTGCTTTTCAATGTTGTGCAGGGGAAGCCTAAGAAGAACGAAAGCCTTTGGAGCGTAGCCAGAGGAGTCTTCAGAATGCTGCGGAAGAATTACGGATGTGTCAGAGTAGACTTTGCACAACCATTTTCCTTAAAAGTAAGTTTCATATCCATAAAAACACTTTAAGTTCTTATGAATTCTTAGCTGCTTTAAAATGCAGGAAACCACAACTAAACTGTTGGCACAGAAGTACTGTTTTCAGCCTATCAATGCAAT
Source organism: Trachemys scripta elegans (assembly GCF_013100865.1). Taxonomy (NCBI): domain Eukaryota; kingdom Metazoa; phylum Chordata; order Testudines; family Emydidae; genus Trachemys; species Trachemys scripta. The sequence goes on from NC_048304.1 coordinate 116,794,716, forward strand.
GAAGCTGTTTTTTTTTTTGTTTTTTTTTTTTCCAAAAAAATCACTATTTGATACCCCTGAGAAGATTCATAGGGTGTCCATCCAGGGTGTGAAGTCCAATACAGATTTGAGTGTTATAACAGAATGTCAGACCAGACGGGGTCATTGGACATAAAGCCAGTATCTATCTTGCAGGAGTGATCAATAATAGAGGAAAGTAAAAATTCCCAATGAGGCATCTGATCAATTGTGTATTGCTGTACAAAAAAAATGGGGAAATATATTTCCTGTACAGTAGTTGACTGTCTAATAGTTTTTTATGTTTAGGTCTTATTCAGCAATATGTATTAAAATGTACAGAATTTCAGTTTGAAAAACAAAGCTAATTTTGGCATCCCAAACTTTGCCACTCAGCCTGGGTTTATAGAAAGTAGACACGGTCAAATTAATTGAATATCTTTTTGCTGAGATTGAGTTTGATAATGGAAATAATGTTGATGTAATATACATATACTACTGTAAGGCATTTGTGAGCATGCGGTGTAAGCTGAGTAGAGAGCTGTCTGTGAAAATTTGCCCCTAATTATTTAAGTAGCTTTGTTTGAAGGTAAATATTTTTGCCGAACCAGTCTTTATAGGAACCAGAAGAACATAATGTCCTGAAGTCAGAGTAACTTAAGTGATAACCTTTAAAGACAGAAGTTTTAGTTATTTGTTAAAAGCATAGAATTCTTGAGGTCCAGTCATGTGCTGTACCTCCTGAGAAACACAGCACAGAAGATACAGCCAAGTGGACGGGGGGCAAAGGTGTTTTTTTTTTTTTTTCTAGACACCTTCCTGCTGCCTGGATTCTGGGAAGTCTAATTTACAGCAGTCTCCCCATCATTGCCTGTAGTTTGTCACTGCCAGAATTTCTGTAGTGGCGTTCATCTGTGGGGATGCCCTGTATGCTAGAGTCTGTGAGGAGGGCATTATAAGACCGTTAATGTCATCCATATGCTGCTCCTCCACTGGGGACTTGATATTGCTCCCATTCAAATCAATGGAAAAACTCCCATTCACTTTAATGGTGCAAGATCCATCCCCAAGGCAGTTTCTGCCAAAGAGGTGCAAGGGAATCTTTCCCTTGTGTGTGTGGTGTTTTTTTTTTTAATTGCAGTATTTTCCCCAAACTCAGAATTCTATTCAGAGGGAAAGGTTCTCCTCTACCTGATGCCAACTCCAGACAGAACCACCAAACTGTAGTGATCTTTCCACGATCTCACCTTGGGTTTTTTTTTGGTACTTACTCTTTCATGGTTGCTTTTTTTTTTTTTTTTTTGATTGGTACAAATAAGATAGCAAAATTAGCTGTTGGATGCTACAATGAATGGGAAAATGTACAAATAAGTATTATATTTACAGGAATACCTAGACAGCCAAAGTCAAAAACCTATGCCCGCCATGCTATCTTTGGAGCAAGCTCTGTTACCAGCTATACTTCCTTCACGGTAGGATGTTTTTCTGGAACCTTTTTGGTAGTATTTTTGGATTAATATATATTATGTCCTTACGAATAATGAAATTGTTTCCCATGTAACCCTTATGGAAAAATACTATAAAATAGAACACAAACACAAAAATTTTACTCTAGGATTTTTAAATTATCCTATACAATTCTAATAAATTGAAGAATATATCCCTGCTGTAGAACTCCTGTTCAAATAAACTATAGGAATGCTATCATTCTCTGTTAAGTTCTGTATAGTTTTAGAATAATTTAAAATGAACTTAATTGGTTTAAATAAATTTTAATTCTATAGGAGCGTACAAGGAAAGAAAATGACACATTTTAAAACGTATCTTTATTTAAATCTCTCACATAATTCAGATATTATTTCTAATTACTCTAAGATGAAAGGCGCACATTCATTCACTCACTAACGATGTCTGATTCAGCACAATACAGTGATTGACAGTGCTATTGTCAGTGAGCTCCTGTCTGTTAATTACTTTTGCTCAAAATGCAAAACTGTGTTGTGGAGATATTCCTGAATTTTAGACTATTTTATATTTAATTTGAGTAATTTGCATGGCTTATCTAAGCCTGTGTGGTACTAATTGGTTCCTGTAAAGAGAAGTTGAGTAAGTCATTTGTCTTTAAAGCATTGTCATGCCATGTCATACCCTTGCTTTGATATGCAAAACAGCTGGACTGAAAACTCTATTCTAAAAAGGTTTGCATTATATGTTTTTTTGTTGCTTGTATTCATTAAAGGAAAGGGTTGTGGGATATGTCTGATGTAATGGAGAAGTCTGAATAGCCAAAGAACAAAGTGAATACTCTGTGTTGCTTTTCTTAAAAGGTCTAGGAATATGTGTTATAACATGAAGAAAGAGTCTGGAATATGTTGAGAAAAGTAGTTAATGGGAACTTTGTAGGACTTGTAATGCTTAAAGACGTTTTTGTATCCTTGTTAGAATGTCTGATTTTATTTGTGCATTATAGTTCATTTAATGTATGTAAATGATGATAATGTAGGTTACAGTTTGACAAGACTTGCATGTTTTCACACCGTATGTTATTTTTATGCTATCTTCAGGCCTAATGATGTTGTGGATGAAGTTACGGAGGCTACACTGGGTGATTCCTGGGATTTATCCAATGAGCCCTTTAGAAGACAGTTGATAGCCAACTTGGCTGAGCATATATTGTTCAGTAAGTATAGAATCAATCATATGTATTGACTGTATATCTTGGTCCTCTGACTGCATTAACTAATTTACGATTTGATAGCATTTTTACTAGGCTGAGGGTGATTTCTTTTCAGGTAAGAATTTTGTTTTCTTAAACACTTAAAATCTCATCCCTTTTTAAAGGAAATTGTCTCTCTATGGCATTCTTATTTCATTTGCTTTGATACATTTACGTTCTTTAGATCTGTATCCTGGGATGCTGCTGACTTGCTATAAGTGTTTGCGTCAACTGTTGTGCATTTATATTTCTTTTGGCAATAAGTAGGAAATTGCCCCCAGAGGTAGAGCTGTTGAAATCACCATTTCTTTAAAGAATTACTTGAGTTTGTGTATCTGCTTATCCAGCCATTGTCCGGTTTTGTAGGTTCTATAATATGCAGCTTAGGCACCAGATCTGATATGTGAACAAAGATATAGCTATAGATAATGGTACGTAGTTATGTATTTTAGCAAATGTTTGAGATAGACTTCTTCACTCATACCTATTAATTAAAACCACTTCGGTCAGTTCATGTTTTACATTTCTAAAGTACTACAAAACATTGAGCAGTCATCCCAGCACTTTCGCTAGCTAGGTATGTGTAATCACCCCATGTTACACATGAAGAAAATGAGGTACTGAGAGTTGGGGTGACTTGCCAAAGGCCACATGGCAAGTTAGTGACTGGGTAGGTTGGAACTCTAGAGTTCCTGGCTTTTTGCTCTTTGATTAGTCCCTTAAGGTACACTACAGCTTGTTGAAAATGTAAAGCCCTATAGAAATGTGTAAGGGCCAACTATAATTATTAGTTGATTCGTGCTACTGTCATTTTATGCCATATTAATGACTTGTTAAGCATTTCAGATGCTTAACAGGTCAGCATAACTTTGTTTTGTTTGCTTCTAGCTGCTAACAAGTCATGTGCTGTGATGTCAACACACATAGTTGCCTGTTTGCTGCTCTACCGACACAGGAAGGTAAGGCTATATTGCTGCTGAAATAGCCATATGCTACCTTCATGCAGAATTGCAAAATTCCAGTGGTGAGAAAAGTGGGCACTTCAATATTACATTGAAATAATATTTGAAAGAGATTTCAGCTAGCTTATTATAATAGGTGTTCCAGTTAATGGTGGGTACTTAAAGATATTGTGCTACTTTGCTTTCAGTTATCATTAAGCTTGGTAGAATTCAATTTTTATTTTTTTTATAATTTTGACAGATAATATTGATGATTTTTAAAAGCATGTTTAAGTTTTTTTTTTTTTTTTTTTAATCAAAATTTTCAGTTGTGGAAAATTATGACGTGTTAATGGGGCGGGGTAAGACTAATTATTTAATGACAGTAGATGCTGAGATTCAAAAAGGTAAAACATAACCATTAAAACACAAATTGTCAACATTCATGTCAAAATATACAAAGTAAATATCCTTAAATCAAACTCTAATAAGTTCTCAAGCAGCATTTTTCTTTCCTTGCCTATCCATAAATTTTGATTATCAATGTAAATATTTTTGTCAGCTTGCATATGTATGATGAAATCTGTTTACCGACTTTTCCTGATAGAAATCAAGTCCTTCCAATCCTAGTTGTCATTGGGGGAAAAAAAGGAACCTTTTCCTAAAATTAAAAAAAAATAAAATAAAATAAAATAAAAACTGTCATCCCATGTTAATTTCAGGACTTACTGGTGAGTTTTAAAAGCAAAAATTTTGTTCCTTTTTATTGCTACTGGGTGGTTTTGTGTTTTGTTTTTTAACTGTTATTTCAAATCAGTTCTAGCAGGACAGATTGCTGACCTATTATGTTTTTCAAATAAAATTTTCAGTCATAATTTGTGATGGAATGATACTAATGTGTAACTGAATTTTAATGTGTGGCTCTTAAAGAAAGATACAAGTATTCATTGCTACACTCTTTTCCATTTTATTTAAAATCCCTCATCACCGCACCAATCCAGAGATCTAGGTACATGTTCAGAAATTAAAATAAAACATACAAATTAGAAGAAATGGTCAAAATATAGACTCCCCCCAAACTAGGGTACTATCACTTTCCAGTTCAATCCAATCATTCCATTTTCCTATAGAGAGAATTTGGGAGAACAGATGTGCTTTGCAACAGGATCTGAAGCTCAGCAAATATGGCTTATGGTAAACTGAGAAGGGAAGCAAGTTCCAAAGTTGAAAAAATGTTCTTCCTCGAGCCTCCTATCAATTAAACAATAGGTCTGTTAGCAAAAATATCTCAGGTGATCATATGATACAATGGCAGGTGAGGGAGATGAGATTTCTAAAGTACACAGGTTTTGACCCTGCTAGTGCTTTATAGGCTGTGAGATGCACTATTAAGCAAACAAAGCAGTCACACCTTGGACTAGCTGTAGTTTCTGGGTGGTTTTAAGGTATAGCCCCATGTAAAGCATTTTGCAGCAGTCCAGTTGGAGGTGGCACAGTCATGGATTTCTTTGGCCAAGTCTGCTTTGGAAGAAAACATTTGTTTATGTGATAAGTGGTGCTTTGGGTTATTACAAATTAATTATGCATTTGACTTATTTACTGTGTTTGGAGATTGCAAATAAGCTTAACCTGTCCTCTTAACATTTTCTCTTGGGTTAGGGTTACATTATTTAATCTTGTGACTCTGCTTCTTCAGGGAATTGACCTTTCCAAGCTGGTGGAAGACTTCTTCTCTATGAAGGAGGAGGTCTTGGCCCGTGACTTTGACTTGGGATTTTCAGGAAATTCTGAAGATGTTGTCATGCATGCCATCCACCTGTTGGGGAACTGTGTAAATATCACAAACACCAGCCAAAACAATGAGTTCTTCATCACTCCCAGCACAACTATTCCCGCTGTCTTTGAACTCAACTTCTACAGCAATGGTGTACTGCACGTCTTCATCAAAGAGGCCATTATTGGTATGTACTAGTTTTTAGCAGGAGGAAATTTGTTTGTATGAAGACTTTATTATTATTATTTTTTTAAATCCTTTCTCCCCCAAAAGGAATATATGAAGTAAAACCTGCACAGAAATAACCAATTTCCAAACAATTAAGTTATCTGGGGTCAGAAAATTATTCCACCTGTCCTTTACCCCATATTCACCATTAAACAAATAGCTGAATGAATGCAGTGGTGGTTTTTTTTTTTTTTTTCCATTTTTCTTGGCAGTCTCCGTGTATTGGCCACTGCCAGAAACAGGGACCTAACTTTATGGACCAGTGATCTGATCCAGCATGGCAGATGTTCCAATCTTGAAAATTTTAATAAGATTTTGCTTTAGTTTTACATTAACTGATCACTAATGCGATAGTGACTTCCTCTTCTGTCTTTTGTTCCGGGGTAGGATATATCGTGACTGTTTTTAATTCTTGTTAATGGTTGGATCAGAATCACAGTTCAGAGTTTCATTATTTAACTTTTACACACAGTGGTATAATCTTTTATTTTTTAGTAGCTTTTAAAATCTGTTTCCTTCAGTTGTGCACCATTGTAGTTCATGTATATGGGATGATTTTGCTTTTGTCAATTGATAGGTTTCAGTTATATGTGTAATGGTTGTCAGTTTTTAAGCTTGTATAACTCTCCTGTTAATAAACCTAAGTCTCTCTTATCAAAAAGCTCTGTAGGAAAACTAACCACCCTTGTATTTACATTTCTGCGCTAGCCTGCAGTCTTCATGCAGTGCAGAGTAAAAGGTATAGAAATGGCATCAATGGCGTTTCTCCCAACCTGATTAGCCAAGAACAACTGGTCCGCAAAGCCGCCAGCTTGTGCCACCTGCTTTCCAATGAAGGTGCTATATCCTTGGTAGGTGAAGTTTATCATAGTACTTGTCCATAACTTCAACTCCATTCTGTTAGTGTCTGTCTTCGTTGTTCTAAATAGAATGGATTTTTTGTTTTTTATCTGCACTCTGTTTCTAATGTAGTTGTTCGGTCTTCATATATTTACTTTAAATAAAAACTTATTGGATCCATAGCATGGCTGAGGGTCAAAATGTTTCTACTTTTCAATTATGTAGTTGAATTAGTCTAGCTCACTTGAAACCATTTCTAGACAAATAACATGAATGATGTGAGCTTGACAAGTCAATTCATTATCTGAGATTTTCTGAGCCAGGGGAGACGACATCAATCAACATGGTGCTCATGATATGGTTTAGATGTTTGCTATGTATGTAGTGAATACCTGTTGCTCATGCAAGTGAGAAACTGATAGTACTGGCTATGAGCTTGGAATATTTCTGCTATTCTAGTACTAGGCCTCTCCTGCAAAGAGACTGCCTGCCAGAATATACAGTGACTTTGTTCTAAACAAACTTAAACTGTGAAATCAAGACTACCAAACTCTTTGCATGTGTGACTGGAATCAAATCGAAATCAGGTCTCCAGATTTTAAAGGCATTTTCCCAAGTTATAGAATACCTCAGTCGTCCTACTGCACATCATCAAATATTTATCAGCGATCTTACCCATGACTTGACATGCCTTATTCAAATGTAAACCAATAAAGGAACAGTTGCAGATACCACTGTTTTAACTTTATAAATACACTGATTGTTTTTGTTGTTGTTAAAAGATAATGTGTTTCCTGCTGTTTTCAGTAAGTGTCCACTTAGAATCTTAGAAATACATTTCCTCCTCTTATAGATTTAGTTCTGATATTGGGAAACTTTGCTGCAGTTTCCCAGCCCCCTCTTCCTTTCTTATTGTTTGAATGGAGCATAAATTATGTTTGATTTCTTGTCTGGGTGCAGTGCAGTTTGAGGAATAGAGCTGATAAACAAATTTATGCTCCTTATTCTGCCTTGGAGGTTAATGATTTTGTTTTTTCTTAATCTGGTGGACATTCCCCACCAGATTATAACCACTGAGAAGTAGGGCAGTTTTGAGTCTAAGTTTCTTTAAACTTTAGGAGAATTTGTGGAATAGGTCTGCAGCTTTGATATTAATGGAGTTTTTGTTCCAAACTGCTCAATAATTAGCATTTATTCATGTTAACAAAATAATAGTAATAAGATGTAAAAGTTCTGTTAGGTCACCTGGTCCAGCTCCTTGCCAGTGAAAGATTTTTCCATATCTCAAATGCTTTGTCCAGTCTAATTTTAAACCTCCCATTCATGATTTTTTTTTGTGAAGTGTACATGAGGGCGAGAAAAGAATAAAACATGCACTAATGGAGTGGGAGCATTGATAAGAATTGAGGAACTTGCTTAAAAGGGACATTGTTGTGTCTAAAAAAATATGCTGGTTGACTAGGGAAAAACAATTTATAAAGGATTAACTTTTTAACTTTTTTTATTTTTGTTAAGCCTTGTCAGATGTTATACCAAGTTTGCCATGAGGCAGTCGAAAGGTTCATACAATATGGCATTCTTTTGGTGGCAGAGGTAAGATGATTAAATTTTTTTTGTTCTCCACTTTGCCTGCAGTCATGGAATCCTTTTGCTTCTCACTAACTATATGCCTCATTCCAAGTACCTAAACTGGCACTTTTTCACTTGAAGTGCATAACGACTAAGGAAATCCTAAACTGAAATGTCTTTATTCTTTTATTTTAAAGCACAAGGTATTTTGGCAGAATCACTTTTTGATGTTATGGATGATCACATATATGGGACCAGGATCCTAATAAAGCTAGTGCTGCTTATGATGATTACACCAACTCTTAAAGTGGGCTGTGGTGATACAGTTTAATATTGAAGTCCTTGTAAATTTCAATCACTACGTAACACAGGTCATCCTTAGCTCCCGTATGGTCCCTTTGCTCTGGTACAGCAGCTCAAAGGGACCAGGGGTAACTGGGGATTCCCCTGATATGTGGGAATCCACAGGTGATGCAGTCATAAGGCAGCTCTAGTTTGCTCCAGGATCTCCTGGTGGTCTCAGGGATTGGGGTATTGCAGTGTCAAGGTATCTTTACTTCCCATGTTCTACGGTGCTGCAGCAAATGCAGCATGGCTGGACTAAGCATGGAGGCAATAATTTCTGTCTTCCAGAAATTGTGTCCATGATTTGTGTCCATCAGGGAATTTCTTAACACAATATTTTTCTTAACACAATATTTTTTTGATAGGTGAGTAAAAGATTAATGTATCGTGTTGCGTTTTTTCCATGTCAGAATCATACCACAGCTCCATGACGATTATCAATTATAAAGTAGAGGAAAAAATAAGATGGTTAAATATACTTGGCTGCTTCCTTCTTTTAGTTCTCCTGTTTGAAGGGGAAACTAGATCCACATCCTGTGCTTTGATGACCCTTGTTCAGCTCCACTCCATTGCACCTCTTGTGGTATCCCAAGTTCCCCTTTTAATGTGTAGTTACATAGGTAGAATTCACTTCACCTGTTTTCTGGAGACAGATTTTTCTGGCTCTAAAACTCTCTTGTTTTCTGGATGTGTTACCTACATTTATACATAAAATGTTGGCATATAATCATGTATTACAATGAAGTCTCTACATGAAGCATTTCTTGTCCTCTGAATCCTATTCTTATTTACTTAATGTTCCAGGCTCCAGGAAAAAAAAATAGGTGTGTATAATGGCATAAATGTCTGTTATGTCTTTGCCTCTCAAAGCATGTGTCTTGTTTTAGGGGCTTTGTTATAAACCTATATCGTCTGTCTCCCATCCTGTCATTACCATCAATAACTGGGATAGAAGTGGCTTACAAGTCATATATAATGCTTGTCTGTCTTCTCTTGACTTGATTGTCTTATATCTGATTTCTCAGCGTGTTTTTATCCATATCTATTTGCTGTGTAAAACTTCCTTACAGTCATGACACTCATAAGTACCAAGACATGGTCTGTCTTGGTTTTTATATTAGGCCCCTCCATTGTGGTATCTGAATGCCAGATGAACAAAACACCATCCTATCCTCTGATACTAAGAAATCAAATGATATTGTTATTTCCTATTTCTTCTGCACAGGCTTGCGTGATTCTGTTACTGCCTTAGCTGAAATTTTAAATACCTTACTCATTTTCAGGTACTTTCCATGACCAGAACTATTAGGTTGGGTTGTTCTACCTTAGTCCGTTTACCCATTCAGTTCAGACTAACAGGATTATTTCTTAATCTCTCAGATACTCTACAGTTTTCCCAATACTATCTCACCATCACTTTCTGTAAGATTTATTTCAAGTATTGTCTCCAGGCTGTACCACTGCTCATGTCAATTGTGTATATACTAATGTTTTCTCTTTTTTTGATGCTGTCTATCCTATCAATCCCATTTGCTGCACCTTGCATCCTTCTAACTCATTTCTCTGTGTAATCCTGAGGACTATCTAGTCTGTTTTTTCCCTGAGAGACACAGCAAGTCCATTACACAGTGTAGATATCTTCTATATAACAGGCGAAAGAGAACAACTAGGGACTTCATGTTTAATGCAATTAAAAAGTATACATTATTAGTGGCAAACTGGGGGGAATAATCACCATTTCCCTGTTTAGGACAGTTGGGGTATATTGTCTTGGTACTTTTCCAACTTAACCTCTGGGAAACCTATATCTGTGATCAACAGAAGCCTGTCGGTTGTCTCTGGCTTCTGCATCAACTTATTTTTATGTTTGTTTTTTCCAGTTTATTTCTTTACAGCTGATACCTGTACATTTAGGTCTATCTGACTGCCATGTTAGTTTGAACTTTATTTTGCCATCCTTAGCTTTTCATGGTTTCTCTTTTTCCCTTTGACTCCACTGTCCTCTTCTATTGAACATGATGAGCTGAAACTCGCCTAACACGTCGTATCTCTTTAATCCATTTTTCTTTTATCATTAACTTTGTTACTTGATTTAAAATAAAATCCTCAATTACAGTAAGATTGGATTACTTCATTTTCTACAAAGACCCGTCTGTCTCTCTCCCATGGATGGCATGAAGGTGAACACTTTGTACTCAGTCTCTGTTATGCTAGTGTTTGAATCCTACCAGGCAGGAATAGGATTAATCTCATTTTAGTCACATCTCTCAGCATAAGAATTCTTGTAGAGTCTTAGTCCAGCTGCTTCGCATTCATGAGATCTTGAAGCAATTCTCTACTATGTTTCTTACCCATGTGTGATTGTGAGTCAATGAGACTCAAGTCCCCTTTTACTTTTGAGCATCTACTTGAAATTTCTAGGGCTTCATGCTTCTGAGGACATGTAATAATTTCTAATTTACTCTATTACTACTACAGTGATTTTGTTCATCAGACTAGTAAAGCTGATGTCAGATGTCAATTTGTGTCCGTCCCCTTTTTTTAATAATCTTTCCTAGTTAAGGGTGGCTTCTTCTCAGTCAGTCATATTTTCACTTCAACTTGTCAGCCATGCTACCTGCCTGATTACTGAACAGAATTGTCACTTGACTTCTTTGCAAGCCCCTTCTTTGAATCTAACACAGCAATGTTCAGAATCCTAAACTGTCACATCCTTGATTATTTTCATCAAGATTTGAGAGAGCTTTTGTAATATATAAACCCTCTCTCTGACTGATGATAATCCTTCTGAAGATACATATTTTACCAACAGTTTGTCCCTTTTGGAACATTTCTCCAAAATGGCTCCTACCTCAATACATTGATCTGTTAGATGGAGCATTTCTGGCACATCTCAGTCTCCATGTGATAATAGTAAATCACTGTCTAAACAGGTATAATGTATAGAGCCTTGTCGCTTCTCTGTTGCAGGTTAGTTCTTTACGCACCTGCATAGGGAGTGTCAGCTTGGTAGAATTCCTTTTTGGTGAGATGGGTTTCTCGGTATACCAAATGAATTCCTCCTACAGATACTTCTACGCTATCTGATCCTGACCATCGCCAATCTTGTCTTGAAACTCTTTCAGTCCTAGTTAACTTGGTCTGACCTTAACGCACTCTCATGCCTTTAATCCATTTTGTAAGACCATAGTCTCCTTCTTAATTATATTGATATTATGTTGATCCCACACAAGCCCCTAAGTATTTGCACAGGTCTTTGTAAAGTGCCAAGCCCAGTGGCAATAATAGACTCTTAGGGCAGGTCTTCACTACAGGGGGAAGGTCGATTTAAGATATGCAAATTCAGCTATGCGAATAGCGTGGCTGAATTCGACGTATCGCAGCCGACTTACCCCGCTGTAAGGACGGTGGCAAAATCGACCTCCGCGGCTTCCTGTCGACGGCGCTTACTCCCACCTCCGCTGGTGGAGTAAGAGCGTCAATTCGGGGATCGATTGTCGCATCCCAACGAGACGCGATAATTCGATCCCCTAGAAGTCGATTTCTACCCGCCGATTCAGGCGGGTAGTGTAGACCTAGCTTCAGTGTCATGGTCAGGTTTTATTGCTTCCTTCTCTCTTTCTAGTCTGAAAAGAAACTGAATACCCTTCCTGTTGTAGGTAGATATTTCCCTGTCTGTGACATACAAGAGTCAACCTCTAGTCAAATGCTGTCTATCCCCAATTAAGTAAAATTAATGTTTCTACATATGCAGCTAACTCAGTTAAGGGTTCAATATGTTGAAACCTTAGCCACTGCAGTTCATTTCAGCCACAAAGAGAACTTGAAAAAAATAACAGGAATATAAAAATAAACCCCCTTATTCAACCAGGACGACCTCCCCAGAGCGGATAAAATACTCATTGGAGAATGATACATTCCTCTTACTGAAAATGTAAGACATTCAGAGTGATACAGGCCTGGAAATGAGATCAAGTAGAAGATGGAATTATGCTACAGCACTTCCAGATGAAACCTATGTTGTCAGAAATTATCTAACTGTAAACTTCAGTGTCTTTCTTATGGTAGCTGATGTAGCATATATACAATTTTTGTGCGTGCTTTCTTTGCCATTTTGAGATTTCTAAACATGACTCTATCCTTTCCCATGGGCACATGCATACTGCAAACATTAACAAATTTTACAAGAAAATAAGCCAGAGACAAATGAACTCTCCTAAGCCCTTCATGATGGCAGAATAAACGCCACCTCATTGACACTCTCGCTAACATATGCCCCTCTCAAAAGCCTGAGGAAACACACATTTTGCATCATGTTCTGATGGTCAGACTCAGAGCCTCTTACTGCAAATGGGGAAGTGAGTTTGAGTGAGGGACACTTCTCTGTAAATGCATTGTCAGCAGTCCCCTCCTAAGTTAAACTGAGTGACGTTAACTAAGGTAGCTCAGCTGATCTGATACAACACTAGGAGAGAAGTGGTATCTCAGGGATTCAGACCAAATCATTTAGAGCTTTTTAGATTAAAACCCACTCTTTGAATTTTCAACCAATGCAGAGAGTATGGAGACAAATGCAACAAGCACATGATTACAAGAGAGAAGTAGCACTTAACAAACCTGCTGCTGAATTCTGTACTAGCTTGACATTTTCAATTGGTCTTCAAGTATAGCACCATGTAAAGCAAATTGAGTAATCCATCCTTGAGTTGTAGTGAAATCCACATCCAAAATATAAAGTCCTACCTCCTAGAGAAACACAGGTGAAGAAAATGTTCTCTTGACATCTGCTGCCTCCTGAAGTTCCAGTCCTGAGTGAGGATCCAGTAAGACTCTCCAACTTCAGCCCCTCTCTTTCATGTGATGGGAAAACTTTCCCAGTCAAGGGAGAAGAAACAACCTTTACCAATTCTTCTGATTTGTTTCTGTCCACTTACTTCAGTCTTGTGTGGATTGGGTCTTGGCCAGCTCATCCTCATTGTGAGCGCCAGCGTGTTAAGTCCTGGTAAATCACTAAACTGTGATATCAGGTCACCTGAGATTAAAATATAGTGCTGGTTGTCACCTGGATTTGTTTTTCTGAATAGTTACCTTTTTCTCCCCCCCCCTTCACCCAACTTCTGATTTAAGCAAGATGATCAGGAGGATATTAGCCCTAGCCTTACAGAGCAGCAGTGGAGTAAAAAGCTTCCTGAACCCTTGTCTTGGAGAAGTGATGAGGAGGATGAAGACAGTGACTTTGGAGAAGAACAGAGGGATTGCTACCTGAAGGTACTGTATATAGGCCTAACAGTAATAGTCAGGCCTGTTATATTAAAGTTAAGTAAATCTTAGTTTACAAGTTCAGTTGGGGAAAATAATAAGATTTCTTTTTCTGATCATTCCCAGCATTAAAGTCTGCAATAGTCTGCTACAATCAGTAAATCATCCTTCCCCTCTCTCCCCCTTGAAAAAGACCAGCTCTGTGAGGAAACTTCAAATAGTCTGCTGGCAAAGTCTACATAACTAGGGTGGAATGGCCATTATGGTGAAAACTAGTACAGGCTTTAGTATCCTACAGGGTCCTAAAGTTTGTACTGTATTATTAATAACCGTGTACCCAAGGTGGGCATATACTGCTAGTGCATATTTTTCTGAGTCAAATGTGGTGTATTGTTCTTTGTGTACAGTGTTTTATATTTGTGCATGTCTGTACATTTTTAATTTGTGACCCAAGACATGTCAGAAGATAAGATTTCTTGATACAAAAAGCTACTACACCTCTATCTCGATATAATGCTGTCCTCGGGAGCCAAAAAATCTTACCGCGTTATAGGTGAAACCGCATTATATTGAACTTGCTTTGATCCACCGGAGTGCGCAGCCCTGCCCCCCCGGAGCACTGCTTTACCGCCTTATATCCGAATTCGTGTTATATCGGGTCGCGTTATATCGAGGTAGTGTACATAGTCTATAGTTTCCTTGCTAGAAGTTCAATTATATTGTTTCTTCTTGGAAAACAAATTGCCAGTTTTGTCCTTGGTTTGTTTGGTTTCTTTGTTTGCTTGTTTTTATAGTGGTGACACTTGTTTTGGGTTTGTTAAATACTCATTTGGAAACTGGTGCTCATCTCTGTGAAAGAATGAACTGCGATTGTGCTATTTATTGCAAAGCATCATGACCTTTTAAAGTGGTGAAAAAAGATGCTACACTGTTAATGTCCTGGGGAAAAACTAGTGAAAGTGTGATTTGTAGAGCAGTTTTTCATACATCAGACCACTTTTGGCTTTGCTATAATAATGCACTGTTGTAATTTGTGCCCCTCCTCCTGTTCTCCCAAGTGATTGTCTGTATCCGGTGTTTTGGCTTTTACTGTGTACCTGTCCATCTTTCACTTCTGCAAGCTTCATTCACTTTCATTTCTGCTGCCCTAATTTAGGTGAACCAATCCCAAGAACACCAGCAGTACATCACCTTCCTGCAAAGGTTACTGGGGCCTTTACTTGAGGCCTACAGCTCAGCTGCCATCTTTATGCACAACTTCAGTGGTCCTGTGTCAGAAACAGAATACCTTCATAAGTTACACAAGTACCTAATAACCAGGACAGAGAAGAGCGTTGCAGTGTATGGTACGTCAAGCAGTGTGGCTCTGGATAAAACGGAGCCAATATTTCAGTTATTGATGCATAACTCTCATTTTTCCTAGTACCAGTGTCTTATATTTGACCTGAAATGTGTGTTTGTTTATTTCTCCCCCCCCCCTCCTCCCCCCTCCGCACAGCTGAGAGTGCCACCTATTGTCTTGTGAAAAATGCAGTGAAGGTCTTTAAGGATATTGGGGTAAGTGTTTTGTAATCAAAGGTTTCTCCTCTTCAGTTGAAACTGTTGGGGCCCTTTTAATGTGAGTGACTCAAAGGCAAACTTTGGGTAGTGCATGAATGCTGTGCAATATCAGCCTTTGCTAATGTTTTTCAAGCAAATGCTTCTGCATAGGTCTTCCTCTTGTGCTTTGTAAGTGTTTACCTGTCTTTGAAGTTTAGGGCTGCAGAGGAAGTATAATGTTGCACTTCTGCTTTTGCACGTCCTACTGCTAAGAGAAATTGACTAGTATGGCAGGATGCCAGCTACTTTCTCTATAGGTCGAGTACTGCTGTATTGGACTGTGACGATACCACTCCTCAGTGTGCTCAGGGGGAAGGAGGGAAGGCTAGCTGTCTTTGTATGTCTCTTTACTGACATACATAGCACAATAGTAATTAAGCACTTCCCCGTAGTATTAAAAACTTACAGAAATATTAGTCAACAGATTTTGGCTCATTGTTTTCCATCACTTTCCGAGCCCTCCAGCAGATTTTGCCTGAACTAACAGCCATAAAATTAACATTCCATCTAAATCCTGAATGCACAGAAAGACCCTGCCAGATGCCGGCTCTCCAGGACTGTCACAGTGACTGAGAGAGCTCTTCTGCCATTCCTAAATAACTGTATTCCAGACAGCAATAGCAGCATTGTCCCAGTGAACCTGAAATGTCAGGAGATACCATGAAGATAGAGATCCTCCCTGACATAACTAGATGAAGCTGGAGTTTCCATACTATCACTAGCACCTTGATTGATTGTTTGTTTTTAATTGTACCCCTCAATGTCATACAGCTTTAAAAAAATTAAGATCATACTGAATATTGCCTTTTTTATGTCGAAAGGGACAAAGCAAAGAATATTTCTGGCTGAGGTTACTGAATCCCTTTCAGTTCTTTGGCCATGACTTCTGAAGTACTAAGCTGGCTATTAGAATGAAGGCAAATTTCTACAGTTTGTTAAAGGCACTTTGGGATGCTGACTTAAAAATGCATTTATCAAATGCAGCATATTTATTCTAATATACCGGGCTGCTAGGGTAGTGGAACTAGCTGACATCTGTTACTTGCATCTGCTCATAATATTTAATTCTGATTCTTGTTTTTGAAAGTAAACATTGCAAAGTTTGAGTTCTTTTTATTTTTCTTTAATCACATTGTTTCCTATTATTATTTGTCTGATTATCATACACGGCATACTTTTTCATGTAGTTTTTCATATATCTGATGTATGCAGATGGATACAAGTAGTCCTGTTGTGTTAACTAAAAGCTGACCATTTGTCATTTGCTGTTGAATCATCTCATCATTTTGAACACTTCTGTTTCCATTAACAAATGTTAATGTTTCTGTGCTTAAGAATAAGCTTGTAAAGAATCTCCCCACACAAGATTGGTCTTTTCGGACCTCTCTTCCAAATTACAGCTTGTATCTCTGGAATAATCACTCTTTCCTCCTCCATGCTACTTAAAATCCCAACAATACCTGGATTCTTAAGATATCTAAAAAGAGTGTCATCCCTGATGACTAGAAAGAAAGAAAAATCTTTACAGTTGGTTCTAGTAAGCAGTCATTTGTTCTTTATCACATGCATGAAATCACAGCAAACAGAATTCTCTTCAGGATTTGCATGGAATAATGTCCTTATGGTGTATGATGTACTAGAGTGAAGAAGGGATTCTAGAGATGACTAACTCTAGCCTTTTGACTTCCACCTGTTATAACTTTCAACAACCGCGGGGTTTCAATGCTTGAATATTTATTGTAGACCCAAGGTCTTAGTTAGAATAGATCATAAACTGCTGTACATTATTCATTACAAATAAGTGACTCTGCTTGAAGATTTTAATGAAGAGGCATGTCTTCATCCTTCCCTTTAGGTTTTCAAGGAGACAAAACAAAAGAGAGAGACTTTTTTGGAACTGAGCAGTACTTTCCTACCTCAGCGCAACCGGCAAAAACTACTGGAATTCATCCTGAGCTTCATTGTACTGTAGACCATGTTTAGTACCTTTTGCCAGGGAGGCGAAGACAAGTTCTAAGATTTGTGTCAAAGCTTGAGGGCATTTGCTAGTCCTTCAGAGTATAAGGTGCCCTTGTTTGTTTGGTAAGGCCTTATCTGACTTGAACCACTGGAAGACAGTGCCTTCTTATGCATGTATTTATGGATTTCTGATGGTCCCAATCCTGTGATAATACAGTAATACAACAGGTGACACTTTTGGATGCAAGCAATCAGTCATGTTTGCAGAAAAAAAAATGTAAAAC
The DNA here is from genome assembly GCF_013100865.1 of Trachemys scripta elegans. Classification (NCBI taxonomy): domain Eukaryota; kingdom Metazoa; phylum Chordata; order Testudines; family Emydidae; genus Trachemys; species Trachemys scripta. The sequence goes on from NC_048304.1 coordinate 116,812,227, forward strand.
TAGATTTAAAATGAAAACTGACATTTTATCAGTGTTATATTTTACATAATTACTTTTAAAGACTAATGACTGTGACAGGTGCACAAATGCAGATAGTGATTTATAGGTAGCCCTGAGATCTTGAATTGAGTGGAAACACTGCTTATGACAAAAAAAAAAAAAAAGTGTAACGTGAAAGCTGTTACTTCAGAAAATTTGTCATCCCCTTCCTGTCTGGTTTATTGTTTAAAATAAATGGTTTATAAAGATATGCACGGACAGTGTATACTTTATGGAAAAAGCCATAGTTTTTCATAATTGTTAGCATCTAGAATAAATGCCAAAATCTTAATGGGAATAACAATCAATTGCGTAGCAAACTAGTGACTGCATAATGCAATGGTAAATTGCGCTAAACACTGTTGTCACGGTAGAATGTGATAGCACAATTTTATTAGGGCTTGCTGTCCCTTACCCTTACTAGAAATAAGGAATTAATTTGCCTAAAACATGAATGTATTCTAGCCACTTAAATTTTGTATCTAATAAAAAAAAGTTGTTTAGCTAATACAGTGACAGTCTTTTGTTTTAAACAGAGAATTTTAGGGGTAGCTCGCAAACCAGAAGGATTTTTCCCCCAGTGCTGTTACCTGATGGCTGGCATTTTATTTTGTGAAGTTACTTTAATTTTGGCTCTAAAATTTTCAGCAATAACACTGCAATCTTGTGGAACTGAACTCTCTAATACCTTTTAAACTAAAGAAAAGTATGTTCCCATTCTGTTTTCTATTGCTGAGTTACAAAGTGAGCAGTTTTAAATTGCTTTGACCTCTGGAAACAGAACAATGTGGTAATGTTTCATCTTTGGTTTTGTTCCAATTGGGAATTTTAAATTAATATTGGGGGTTCTATCTTTAAAATAAATAAATAAAATAGGCCCCTGATCTTTCAATCGTATCCTTGGGATTGGTCCTCTGTGCCCACGTGGACTTCATGACTCCCCATGGGTGCAGATCGGACTACAAGCCCTAATTCTGCAGTGCAGTCTCACTCAGCTGATGCTAGCTGAAGCAATAAATCTATGGAATGTGTGGAGCTGGTTTGTTGGTGAAATGTGGGTTCTCTTTTGGATTGCCCCTTTTTTTTTTTTTTTTTTTTTTTTTTTTTTAACGAGAGAAATCAAATATTTCAATCAGTGTACTGTTTCATTTAACTCCTCCATCCTGCCCTTGCAGGTAAAACAAGCACTATGGTTACAAAATGTGTGGTTTAATTTAATCATCTGTAATAATGGGAAAAGCTCACTTGAATGACAAATGCATTGCACAATCACTCCAGCATAGAACTGCTGCACGCAGTTTGAATCCGCTTTAGGAGTAAGTTGTTTTTACTGCACATTTGTTAATTAAAAAGTTCTATAAATCTACTGATTAAACGCTATTAATATTGAAAATTTCAGAGTATGGTTTGTTAGTATTATCGCTTCTCTTTTGTGAGAGGAACTATTATGCATGTTTTCTGTCACTAAACAGGTTTTTTAAAACATTTTAAAAGAAGAAATTCTGAAACGAAGTTGCATTGATTTATAGATGAAAGCTGACCATAAAATTGCTTTTTTTTTTATGTACGTCTGCTTTATTCGTCAGGATAGTAGCTGAAATATACCCCTTCTTAGGAAAATCGACCAGCTGCTTACAGTACAGGTTCATCTCACCCTAGTTAATATGCACTATTGGTTAACCAGATATAGTCTCTGCTTAGCTGTTGGCTTCCATTTAAGGTCAAACAGACGAGGTGCTTGTAAATAAATAACTTCTCACAGTTTACTGCATTTCAGTAAATCTGAAGTGTATACTATACTAAAGACTGCGTGCTAACTAAATGGAGAAAAAAAAAAAGCAACATGAAGCAGTTGAAACTTGACTAATTTTAATGAAAATGTTCTGCCTAATTTAGCTAGATATGGGGTGTAGGGACCAGTGTGGTCACCAGGATGTAACTGCTAGGTGTCACAATTAAAGATGATTTCTGGATTCGATTATTAAAATTCCACTTCGTATAAAGTGGTGAGTGGGTGAGATAACATGTCTGTGAATAAATAGTAATACCTACAGTAAAGAGAGGGGGAATATGCTTTTAAAACCCGTAAAAAGCTGCAATTTGAAAACGTCAGCATATGGGGGAATGATGTATTATGAATGTGCTGACACAGGAGGTTTTTGCTTTCTGCAGTGGATGTGTATATGTCCGTCTATAGGCATGTGAAGTTAGGGCATACAATGGTTATACTTTTCCCTGAAAATAATGCATAGATTAAAAATTTGACTGACTGTAACACTACAGAATTTTTACACTGGATATGGGCCTTTAGAGTCTTTAAACTCTGAAGCCTCCTTGGCTAATATATAGAAAGGATTCCGAGTTCATAATTTTTTATCAATATAAATAAGCGTTTGTACCTGAAATGTCACAATACTTTAAAGACTTATTCACACAAATCACTTTACTCACATGAGCATAGTTACTCAGGTGCTTAAGTCTTTGCAGGATTAGGGTCTATCAATAAAGTATAAACATAACAAATCTTTCCACATAATGTCCTGTGAACTTTATTTGTTGGTTGAAGTGTAGAGCCCCACCTCCTCTTCTCCCCCCTCCCCACCCTTCCCCTCTCCCCGGGTCTATATGTTTGTTAGCGTATTTAATCTCTACCAATGACTGCATAATAAGCATATATCTCTTGTCTTTGATAGTATGGGCATTATTCTAATATGTTTAGCTCAAAAGTGCATTTGAGCATTAACTAATTATCTGCTCTGTAAAGGAGTATCAGAATCATACTATTTAAAACCAAAATTATCTTGCAAGATGCTATGCAGTGTCAGTCCTAGGGCATTAGAGAGGTAAATTGGGTGAGGTAATATCTTTTACTGGACCAAATTCTGTTGGTGTAGTGTAGATGCTACAAATCATTCTTATTAAATACACTAGATTTATGGTTTATTACAACAATCTGTAACCCAATAACTCCCCCTTTTTGTCTTATGACTAGAGGGGTGTTAACTGACCACTACATCTTGAATGATCTCTTAGGTTAGCACAAGCAGTTAGCACATGTTCAATCTTGTATTTAGCTGTGACATTGAGTACCTTTCCCAGACTGAAGAAGAGCTCTGTGTAACTCGAAAGCTTGTGTCTCTCACCAACAGAAGTTGGCCCAATAAAAGATATTACCTCACCCACCTTGTTTCTCTTGTAAGGTGCTGTAAAATATAGCTACTTGTGTGTCTGTATTTGTGAGTCCTGCCTATACTCCTTTGAAACTAACACCACATTTCTTTGCCTGTTACATGTAACACTGTATCTGTTATAAGAAGCACAGAGACATACTGTAGTTTTATTTTAATAAACAAATTAAAATGCTTTTTGTGCTAGCATGACACTGAACAACTTTTTGAAGATTTAAAAAAGTGATAAAATAAACAATTCTCTATATAACTTCTTTCCCCACCAAATATTTTCTTAAGTTAAACATATGGAAGTCTGCTTTTATAAGTATTGTGAGTTAATGGAAACGAATGTACTTAGCACTTTGAATGGGGGACTGGGGAGATTCCTAATATAAATTACTAATCTTCATCCTGGGCACTGATTATTCCCTAGCTGCCTACTGCAGGATTTCTTCCTCTGAAACAGCAGGTACTAGCAATCATCAGAATGGGGCATTAGGCTGGATAGACCTGATATACATGCAGCTCACCTTGGGTTTTTGCTGTAGGTGTATTTACATCATATTATGTTGAAGTAGCCAGTTGCTCTGTAGGAATGGTTGAAGCGGCTTAAAATAAGAATAAAACTTTTACCTAAAGCTAGTGGTTCAACTTTTTTTTGGTCCATGACCCTTAAAAGTCAAGCATCCCATGACCCACCATTTTCTACAAAGGCTTGTGGAATGTGGGTTAGAACAAGAGACCTCAAGTTGGGGTTGGTGATGGGACTTATGCTGGAGCAGTGGGAGAAGGGTTGATGGTTGGTTGCTGAATTGGATCATAGATGAGGGGGCCTCTTTCTTCTGTAGTGGGGGTGTGTACAGGAGCTGAATGGTCTCAGAGGCTGCAGAGTTGACTACGCATCCTCTTGAGTTGCTGCTGCATATCGTGTGCCAGAGCAGAGTGCTTCCATTTTGTCTCTTTCTCCCCTGTGCACAAAGGCTCTGTTTCACAGTTCTGTTGCTCCCTTTTGGAGGCTGTAAGTTCTGCTTGCTTGACCAAAACTGGCCACTACACTTCTACACAGGTTGAGTCTGTTGCTTTCCCTGCCACACTCCAAACTGGTCTGAGAGTATGTCTACATAGTAAAACTTCTGCATGGGCTAGCTTACTCAAACTGGCTTGAATCCAGCTAATGCAGATAACGATAGCAGTGAAGACACAGCAGCACAGATAGTATAAGCTTGGTGTGGACCCTGGATATGTACTCAGCTTGCTAGCCTGCCCTGAAGCGCTCATGGCCCTGTTTTTATTGCTATTGTTACCCACGTTAGCTGGATTCAAGCTAGCCTGGGTAAGCTAGCCAAGGTAGACATAACTTGTGTTTAGACTCACAATTCTGATCCTACTGATCAGCCTTTTATATAGGGATAATTGCAAACTGTTTTACAAACTAATATTTTATGCTGTTTTATGGTAATACTGCCAGCACCCAGCCAATACATGAATAAGCCTGAATAGGACTTTAATGTAATATACCTACCTAGCAGATTTTTACCCAAAGGGTGTTTCTTTCACTCTGAGTGCAAAACAATTAAACTTTTATCCACACCTGATTTTGTAAGAGGCCTCTAGCTACACATTCACATGCAGGAGAGGTGCAGAAGAAATTAATTGGGAACAATAGGCTTAGGTGGGAAACTAAAATGCAATTATTGTTAATGGCTTGTATAAAACACAATGTTTATCGGTAATAACCCTATATAGAGGTTATTTTCTGTTTAAATGTCTTGCATCGTCCCAATCTTTTAAACCCCAAGATGTTCGATTAAACTCTTTTATATCTGAATTAAGCAAAAATTCAGTTTTGCTTGTAATAAAATCTTGTCATGCTGATTTAAAAGGATCTTTTGATTTGAGTCCTGTGGTGTTCTCTTGTATACAAAACCTTGTTTCAGTAGCCCTTGGCTTTTAATAGGTTAAAGATCCCTATCTCAGTCATTGATCTGAATGATACTTAGATTTGCTTCAAACTGCTTTACAAACATTAGTTAGGCCTCTCACTTGCTAGGCAAAGTACTATTCCTATTTCAGAGATGGGGCAGCTCACCAGAAAAGATGTGCAACTTCCCCAAGAAGAGAGAAATTTCTGTCTTGAGAAGAATAATCCTCTCCCTTGCATGAATTAGTAGGTGACATTCTGTGGCCTCCATTATGCAGGCGGTTGAGCTAGGTAGTCAGCTAAGTCCCCTTTTCCTGAAAGTTGCAGAAAGAAAATCAGAGTGTAGATACCACACCTGAACATAGCCACTTTATGAACTTCATACCCTCATATCTCAATGTCTGTACTTTTTGACCCATCAACCTTTTACCCTCAATTGGGGATATTGCAGATTATGTAATCCTCATGCCACTTTATCTTAAACCAAACTTTGCACCCTCGATAATCTGTATGTTATTCCCTGATAACCAGAAACTTCTATGCTCAAACTCTGTTCACTATTTTTTTTCTTTAACATCATCTTAATAAAATCATACAATGCATGATTTCAAGCAAATGCTAACGGTATAATTGCTACAAGTAGTTTGCATACATAATTATAGCACTTATACTGATAGCATATTTTTACCTGTAGATCTAAATGCATTAAAAAGCAGTAGCATTTTGCAGATGGGGATACCTGCCAGGGTTAGTGATAGCTAGCTCAGTGCCTTACCCTTTGTTTCGTATGGTCTCTGTAGTGGGATGGTCACCTGCTCTGGCCCTGAAGGGGTTAAACCAGCCCCAGGGAAGGGGCTGAGGCTGCGAGAGGGCTGCTGCTGGGGTAAGTGGCAAGTCTGGGCTGAAAGGGGAAACAGCCACAGTTGGGGCCATGCCCCAATCTGGGCCCAGCTGGCCCTTATAAGAAGGCAGTGGGCCAGGAGCTCAAAAAGAGTCTCGCTCTAGCTTGCTGGGAGAGGAGGGCCTGGCCGCTGGGAGCTGAGCAGGGTACCTGAGTGGAGCAGGGCTGGGGAAAGGCTAGAGGAGCTAGTGTAATTCACATGGATTTCTAAATTTAGATCTAATGTAATTAGACTATGGTAAATAAGGAATATATTCCAATAGTGACAGGTTTCAGAGTAACAGCCGTGTTAGTCTGTATCCGCAAAAAGAAGAACAGGAGTACTTGTGGCACCTTAGAGACTAACAAATTTATTAGAGCATAAGCTTTTGTGGACTACAGCCCACTTCTTCGGATGCATATAGAATGGAACATATATTGAGGAGATATATATACACACATACAGAGAGCATAAACAGGTGGGAGTTGTCTTACCAACTCTGAGAGGCCAATTAATTAAGAGAAAAAAAACTTTTGAAGTGATAATCAAGCTAGCCCAGTACAGACAGTTTGATAATAAGTGTGAGAGTACTTACAAGGGGAGATAGAGTCAATGTCTGTAATGGCTCAGCCATTCCCAGTCCTTATTCAAACCGGAGTTGATTGTGTCTAGTTTGCATATCAATTCTAGCTCTGCAGTCTCTCTTTGGAGTCTGTTTTTGAAGTTTTTCTGTTGTAATATAGCCAACCGCAGGTCTGTCACTGAATGACCAGACAGGTTAAAGTGTTCTCCCACTGGTTGACTCTATCTCCCCTTGTAAGTACTCTCACACTTCTTATCAAACTGTCTGTACTGGGCTAGCTTGATTATCACTTCAAAAGTTTTTTTTCTCTTAATTGGCCTCTCAGAGTTGGTAAGACAACTCCCACCTGTTTATGCTCTCTGTATGTGTGTATATATATCTCCTCAATATATGTTCCATTCTATATGCATCCGAAGAAGTGGGCTGTAGTCCACGAAAGCTTATGCTCTAATAAATTTGTTAGTCTCTAAGGTGCCACAAGTACTCCTGTTCTTCTTATTCCAATAGTGTAGACCTGCTCTATAATGATCCAGTGTTGTTTATCATTCTTGTACCAATACAATATGCAGTCAAACACACTCTTACTCTCACTAGCCTTTTTTTTTTTTTTTGATGTAACAGTTCCACTGGTATTTTTAAAACAACAACAAGAAGTGAGGTTTTTACTCACGAAAGCTTATGCCCAAATAAATCTGTTAGTCTTTAAGGTGCCACCAGACTCCTTGTTGTTTTTGTAGATACAGACTAACACGGCTACCCCCTGATACTTGACACTGGTATTTTTCTCTCCCTTCTTTTCCCATGCCAATTGCGATAAGTTATTTTGCAATCTCTTAAGATTCTCAAAAGCCATTCTTGGAAGGCCCTGAACAAGATCATTAAACAGGGGAGGACGTTCATTTTTAAATGATACCAAGTCTAGAATATCAGGATAAGCTGAGATTGTTCAATAAGCTTTTTGTAGCTGTTTCACCAGAGAAGGGTGGTTTATGAAGGTTTGAGGGTTGGCTGGACGTGCGCTCCAAAATATTTGCCAGACGTTGAATAGTCAGGCGTGTCCCCTTTAGAAAAACCTTTAGGCAGTCCCTCTTTTAGAATGAAGCCACAGAGAGTACCAAAAAGCTGATGTATTAGTTACTTGGCTCATCTGCATACAGTGATCAATATTTTCCCATCTAATACCATTTATTTACCTATTAGCATAAATTCTTTGAGCCAGGCATTCAGCCATTCTGTAGCAAGCATAAAGAATGAAAGAAAAGGAATGACCTCATGGTATCTGTTTAAAGTGAAACTCCAGGACTCCATTCCATCGATAAGAATTCTCGCTGATAGAAGGTGAGCAACATCTCTCAATCCAAGCCATAAATATAGGGATAAATCCCAGTTTCAGGACCTGAAAACAATATCACCCTCTTCCACACCACCTTAGACTTTTTATACTCCCAGGTATATAATCATGTTTAGCACTTTCCACGTGTAGAGAGCAGAATGCTGTAAGAGGTGGGGGAAATATCACCAATGCCATTTGATTTATTAACAGTACCCAAAAGTCTTCTAGGTAATTTACAGATCATAAAAAGACAATGGGTAAGATTTTCAACCTCCCCCCCCCCCCCCATGAATGAGTGGATTTAGCTATGCAAATCTCATCAAAATTAGTGGGAGTTCTATGGCTAAATTCCGTAGCCAGCTTTGTCCCTGCTTTGAAGAATTTACAATCTATTAATAGACAGGCAATAGCCATTTGTAAGTGAATTATTAAATTCGCCCTTTGAGGTGGAAGGGGTTGAATCTCTCTTAATTGTTCAGAAAAGAGGGAAGGATGAAAATGAAACAAAAATAGCTGTATTTATAAAGTGCAAGAATAAGGAGAGAAACCATTTCAAGGCACAGCTGGAGATCGGGACATGACATTTAAAGGCGCACACGCTTTCTCTGATGCATGTGTGAAGTTTTAAAGATATTTTTAAATGATCGTTGCTTCCTAATTTAGAAATAAACCTTTTTTCAGCTGGCTTGTTAATGCCGTTTATGCCAGGTGTAGCGGGTGTGAGTGCTTTGAAATGTTCTTTCTCCTATTCTTGGATTTGAGGCCTGGTCTACACTAGTATAGCTAGGTCTCCAGGGGTGTGAAAAATCCACACCTCTGAGAGCTATATCTATGCTGATCTACCTGCTGGTGTAGATAGTGCCAGGTGGATGTAGAATTCTTCCGTCAACCCAACTAATGCTTCTCGGGGAGATGGATTACCTTCTCTGACAGGAGAATCTCTCCTGTCCCAGTGCTGCTGTAGCATTTAAGGTATAGGTGTATACTGAGTCTTAAACAGAGGAGTGCTAGTGTATATAGTCAGGTCTTTGGAGGCAGGGACTGCCTTTGTGTTCATAGTGTGCTTAGAACAATGGGGCCTCCGAGGCCAGATTTCTAAAGGTATTTAGGTGGTTAAAGATGCAGATAGATGCCTAGTGGGATTTTCAAAGTTACCTAGGCACCTAACTCCCATTAGGAGTTAGGCGTATTTAAAAGTCCCACCTGGCATCTGTCTGCATCTTTAGGCATCGAATTACCTTTGAAAATCTGGCCCCTGATCCGTGACTGGAGCTCACTGGTGCTGCTGCAATACAAATAGTATTCAGCAAAAAATTGTTAAGCAGCAGTTGAGTCACAACTGCATCGATTTCATTGGTGATTGACCCGTCTCTGTCATGCCTGACAGGTTCAAATTAGTTTTTCAAACTAACAGGACCCACCTTATTCCCCGCACATTCACCTCTCATCCCTTTTCTAGTCACCCAAACAAGAAGAGTAGTGCTAGCCACACCCGAGCTAACTCTCCTGCCTTTGTGTGTGCAGGATTCATATGGGAATGAGAAAGGGCTGCTAAGCCATTGGGTGTGAGTTTTTTCTTTCAGCTAAGCAGTTTGCTTGTGGTAGTCTGTGGAAAGTTTTTGCAGCCTCGCCTTCTGGATATATTAGTATGTGTTTCCCTAAATTTAGCTGATGCCTAATTATGGTAGCAATGTACTTGGGCACCTTCTGGAATCAAGCTTCCTATGTTACTCTGCAGGATGGGGACTACCAGTCAGAAGTCTTTAAAGGCCTTTTCAATGTTAATATTCCCTCTTAATTACAGTTAATCATCAGGAACTCTGCTGTTCTCATTCTGTCCTGCCATTTATAGCCTCCAGGTCCCACAGCTAAATCCTCTCTTCCTTCTTCCCATAGGGTTAGTCTCTCAGCATCGTCATGATGATTTATCCAACTGCTCCTCATTTTAGTTACATACATGTCTCTCTATTGTAGCTCTTTGCTTTAGTTACCCAACAATTTAGAATTGCAATTTGGGGACCTAAACTCACTTATTTGAAATCAAGACTGGTCGATTACTTTTTTAAATCTAAATATTTTTCTGTCAAAAATGCAGTTTTAGGAAAGCGGGTGGAATAACATTATTATTTAATTTCTGGCAAATATTTTTGAAAGGAAAAGAAAATGTTTGTTTCGGGTTTTAAAACTCCAAATTTCATGATGGAGGGTTTAGTCAGATCTAAAGAAACTAAATTAATGGTTATTTTTTAAAACGAAACGAAAACAAAAATTTCAATACGAACCAATGTTTCATTTTGAATTTTTCATTTAAAAAATCAGTATGTTCTATGAAAAATTTAAACAAAATAATTTCATTCAAAATTATTTTCAAAAATAAAATTGGATTTTTTTTTACCGATTCTAACTGAAATGGCATTCATACCCTATGTATATGTTTTTCTTTTGTAGAAAGATCCAGACCAATCTAGTAATATTTTTTTTCCTGAATAAAATGTGAAGTTTTAAAATATAACAAATGGATAGAGGAAAGGAGTCTGAAAATTACATAGGTGTTTGTTATCAGAAAGATAACAGTAAGTAATGTCAACTGCGTTGCTTGGGGAAGCAATGATACATTGAACGGTATATACTTGCATGACACCTTTGGAGTATCTCAGAAAACTGATGGCTATTAATAGCACATGATGAAATAAATATTCTACGGATGGGGAAGCTGAGGCACAGGGAGGTGAAGTGACTTGTCCAAACTTTATAGTCATTGGTAGATGATCTGGCACATTCACTAATGTTTCAAAATGCAGTTCTGTTGTTGTGAATATAGCATAATGGCTCTTGACTATTGAAAGCTCTGTGGTAGATGATCTTTGCAATCTCTGTTACCTTTTCCCTCCTCATTCCGCCTCCTACTTGTTAGTGTTTTCACCTGTTGTGTACTATCTAAATCTTACATTGAGAGCTTTCTGGGGCGGGGAATGTCTGTGTTATTCATGCAGTGCCTCGTACAAAGGGTTCCTAATCTCTGGAGTCCTCAGGTGGCTAATGCAATAGAAATACTAAATCATACTTCTAAGGAATGGATTCAGAATGCCAGGGTACAGAATGTTTTCTAGTCCACATCTCACAGTTCAGCTGCACTTGACAGTATTCACTCATGTGGTGGGGAATAGAGCCTTGCAATTCAACAAAACCAGACTACAAGTGTAGGATTTGGGTCAGGTCTGAAATCAGCCCAATCCTCTCAAGCTTGGTTAAAGTTGTCTCTGATCACGTGGGGTCAGTGCAGCAGCATCTGAGTGCCCCCTGCCACGTTGCACGCTCTGTGTGCTGTACAGTGTGTGTGCTGACAAGTTGCAATGCCTTTCACTTCACCACACACACAGTGCAGCCAGCAAGCGTGGGGCGGCGCATAGCTGCTTCCCCATCAACCCCATGGGCAGGAGGTGACCAGAAATGGATTGTGGGAAACCCCTACGAGTCTGAGTCTGAAGGACTAGGCAGTGGCGGCAGTGCTGACACCTGTTTGAGGGAAGTGTCAGGTCTAGATTGGGTCTGAAAAGGACTCAACACTCCTGGGTCAGGTTTGAGTCAGCTGTACCCCGGTTGGGTTCGGATCCAGCTTTAAAACTAGGACCAAGCAGACCTGTAGTAGGGTGACTAATTTCCTCCACCGCAAGACTCACTGGATGAAATTCTGTGGCCTGTGTCATGCAGGAGGTTGGGCTAAATTATCATCATGATCTGTTTGGCCTTAAAATCTATGACATCCCAGAGTCCTGGGGTGAAGTTGTGGCCCCACTGATGTCAGTGGGAGAATTGCCATTTACTTCAAAGGGTACAGAATTTCAACCTTGATTCACAGTCCTATTCTTTAACCATCAGATACATCCCTGCTTAAATAATAGAAGAGACATGAGGTAAAATTTTTAAAAGCAGCGAAGCGACTGAGGAACCTAAGTCCCATTTTCAAAAGTGACCTTAGGCACTTAGGACCTTAAGGGTAAAATTTTTAGAAGCATGTAAGTCCTTTTTGGAAATGGGACTTAAGCTCTTCAGTAGAGCTGGTTTGAAAAAAAAATTGATAGGATAGTTTTTCCTGGGAAAATGCTATATCATTGGAATTAAAACATTTCATGGGAATGTGTCAGTTTTGACAACATTTTCTACAGGAAAAAGTCTAAATGAATCATTGCAAGTTTACCGTTTTGATAATGTTGAAACATTTTGTTTTAGTGAGGTAAATGTTTAATTTTTTACTTTACATTAAAATATTTGAACACATTAAAATATTTTAATATCTATATATAGTCTAATATTACATGATAGTATAGCTAATATTTTATATTATATTTTGATATTCTTGAAACAACATTTTGATCGTTCCTAATTGAAATTTTTCGGAATTGTGGTTTCATGGAAAACTTCCAAAATTTTGGCTTTTTGTTCCAAACAAAAACAAATTTTGGAAAGTTGGAATTTTCCACAGATCAGAAATGCTTGTTTCTGACCAGTTCTAGCCCTAAATCACTTTGGCATTTTTATTTTTTTATTTAAAATGTTACCCTCATTCTGCTATAAAAAAATAACTCAAATATTAGGTAGGTAAATCTGAAACAAAGATGTATAGCTAGATTAGAGTATAAACTACTGTTTCTGGATACACCCATCTACTCAGTATTTGAAGAGTTAATGCTGAGTTTATTTTGCATTGATTATATAAAATGTTCCCTTTGCTGGTTCAGTAGGCAATATCATTGAACAATGTTGAACTCTGCATCTAATGACACATGTAGTTCATCTCCTGTACTAAGTAAATTAAGTACAAATTGGCTATTAATATTTAAGAGCAAAAGATAAATGCTAGCTAGAAATTGGAGCAATTTGTACATCCATTCCAGCCATTAAAAGATTAGTCCCAGCAATGCACTCTGTGGTTCCCTTATCTTTTATTAATGCCTTGCTTCTTTATTTTATTAAGGAATTTGATCAAAACTATGCAACAGGGTTTGGACGTTGCTGTTCCAATAGCCTCGTGTATTCTGCACTACTGAAAACTCAGGATAAACTAGAAAGCGAGTCAACGCTATACATTTGGAATGAGCTGAAAGGCTGAGGTACAGCCTGGGCATCAGGGATCAGAATGCAGAGGCCTTTGCAATTAGGTACATGGTTGAAATCTAGCTCAAGTGGATAACTGCCAAAGTAGTTATTATTATTATTATAGGGCGTGCTGCCAAGAATGCTGGCGCTTCCTGGATGTGTAAAAAAAATAGTCCCTACCTCTGGGGGTTTATTACCTATGCAGGCCACACACAAATGCAGGGATGCAACAAAAAGCAGTATGCATGGGCAGTGATACATAGCATATGTCTTGTTAGTGCCGTGATTTTTGCTGCGGTTATTAAATGGATATTGAATGTGCCTCCCTGAGGGGAGAGCTAGAGTTCGTAGGCTTGTTGGAAGAGGTGTAGTGTAAGAAGGGGCTGAAAGGCTGAGGTCTCAAAAAGGTCCTGTGGCTGAGGCACTCAACTGGGACTCAGAGGATATGGGGTTCAATTCCTGGCTCTACCACAGACTCCTTGTGTGAGCTATGGGAAGTCACCTGATCTCTCATTGCCTTGATTCCCCATCTATAAAATGGAGATCATGGGTAAAAGTCTCTAAAGCACCTAAGGGCCATTTTCAAAAGTGGCAGGCAGTTAGGAGCCTTTGATTCCTCGTAAGCCAATGGGATTTAGTTCTTAAGTGCCTTAGTATCATTTTCAAAAGGTACTTAAGGGCCAGATTTTCAAATAGGGATTTTCAAATGCTTCTAAGCAAGTGAGACACCTACCCTGCTTAAAGAAGAACAGGAGTACTTGTGGCACCTTAGAGACTAACAAATTTATTAGAGCATAAGCTTTCGTGGACTACAGCCCACTTTTGAAAATGCTACTGTTCTGTATAGGTTACCATACTACCCTCAGCACCATAGTCTCTGAGCACCTTGTAGTGCATTAAGCAACGTGACTAACACACGTCATGTGTCTGTCCCCTTGCATCCTCTCTACAGTGGGAGAATGTGTGCATCTTTAGGCACCAAAATACTTTTGATAACCTGGCCCTTAGGATCCTATGTCACTCAGGTTTTAAATTTTTACTCAGTAATACTTGCTTCCTCTCACACTTCGTCTGTTTTGTCTATTTAGACCAGGGATAGGCAACCTATTGCACGCGTGCCAAAGGCGGCACGTGAGCTGATTTTCAGTGGCACTCACACTGCCCGGGTCCTGGCCATCGGTCTGGGGGGCTCTGCATTTTAATTTTAATTTTAAATGAAGCTTCTTAAACATTTAAAAAACCTTATTTACTTTACATACAACAATAGTTTAGTTCTTTATTATAGAATTAGAGAAAGAGACCTTCTAAAAACATTAAAATGTTTGACTGGCACGTGAAACCTTAAATCAGAGTGAATAAATGAAGACTCAGCACACCACTTCTGAAAGGTTGCCAACCCCTGATTTAGACTATGAGCTCTTCAGGGCATGGACTCTCCCTCGCTATTATAAGGGGACACCAATCTCCATTGCGGCCCATAGGTGCTAATAGAACACAAGTAATTGCAGAGAGCACAGCAGCACTCGTATAGGTCACACACTCAGGTTCTATCAGCTGGCAGCCCCAATTCCCCTCTGCGCTGTACACAGCCCCTCCCTACACAATCTAAAACACAGGCAAGAGCCAAATCTTGATGCCATTTCAGTTATTGGAAAAATTCATATTGACTGAAATGAGATGAAGATTCAGTCCGTGTACTTTTTAAATGGCTTTCTCAAAAGGAAAATTTTATTTCTTTTTCATGATTAAATTAATTCCAAATAACGCCGCTTAATTTTGCTCCATCCACTAGGTGGCGTTGCAGTTTCATCTACAGTTGCAGTCCTATCAGCTGGAAGGACAGTAGCAGTACATGTCAGGCTGAAGGCCACTCATTTAAAAAAATAAAAATCCCCTCAATTTATTATGTTCTCGACAACCAGCTACAACGTTTGCTTAACATGGAAAGCGTATGGTTTGGGGCTGATTTTTATCTGTAGCCATTATCGATTTTTAGAAGCACAACAACCAAGCTGCCTTGTGCAAACTGCTTGAGCGATAGCACCTCGAAATACCAACTTCCAGGAAAGGAAGAGACCTTATGGTAGATAGGTCTTCAGCTCCTACAAATATGGATTTGAATTCTGACTGCTCCATGAGGTAAGAACTAAGTAATACAAACAGAGGCTGGCTGTCTTAGGGGCATTTCTTTTCTTCCTCTTTCCGTGCCCCCATATACATACATGTTTCAGAAATTAATCCCACACCCAAAGCCTGGATCTTAGCACCCCCAAACTGTGAGGCGTTTGAGACCCAAGATCTGAATTTTGTAGCTTAGACTCATTTTGGTCCTTTGCTTTTCCTTTGGATCACGTGAAAGCCATTCCACCGAAACCACACGCAGAGTTACATCGGTTAAATCCTTGCACGTTCTTTTGCAGCATGGGTGAAAGCATAGGAGCATTGCTATTTGCCCTGTGGTGGATAGACAGCCTTACAGGGGCTGTCAACTCAGGACAAAATCCCCTGGCTTATTCTTTTCAGATGAAACCCCCTCACCCAAATATTACCATATTGTAGGAAATGGCAGAGGCTCTGGGCACATATGGATTTAGGGACTTCTCCATAGAGTTTTGGGATCTCCAAAGTTTTCTGTAAATTACAAGACTTCATTGGGGAAAAAAACAACTCATTATTTATATTAGGGTAGTGCCTATGGGTCCCAGTTACAGACAAGGACTTCCTTGTGCTGGTCCTCTCATTGTGAAGGAACTTTCCAAATGTGAACTATGTTCTTCAGGCAACCTGGAACATCCCACTGTGCTGTTTCTTCTGACACCTACTGATGCAAGCATGCATAGGAGACTTAGATGAGCAATGAGATCCCCTTGAGGTGGAGAATCTTCCAGTGGAATAAAGTCAGCAGCCAGGGCTCTATCTTGTCTCTCTTCGCAGTAAGTAGGTGTGGGAAGGGGGAATGGTGCTATGTTCTGGTAATAGACAGGGGCTGAAATGCCCCCTTGAGGCAGCTAGTCATAACTTAGAGCAGCTTTAAATATCACTGAGGCCTCAACCAGTCTCAATCTGGCCCCAGAATCGGGAGGTGGGATATAGAGATGATATAGACCAGAATCTTTCAGGGCTGGTCCCTGTATATTACACACAGTGATGTAGTGGTAAAGAAAAGAGAAGAAAGTGGTTAAACTAATCTCCATATTCCCCAAATGAGAAGTGGGTAAACTCTGTTTACTCATGACTATACAACTCGTATTAGAAAAGCCTTGATAGAGAGTGCATGAAACTTTGACTTCTGCTTCCAGGGTCCATAAACCCAGGTATGATTACTGAACTGGGAAGGGACTACACTAGCCCTGTTGGTGATGGTCTTGTCTAACCTGACCACATGCATATTTATGACCAAATAGGACTATTTTTCCCTACTGTAAATGGTATGGGATCAGAATTTTTGTTTCTTTTCAATAAATAATGGGCAATCAGTGATTTGACAAGTACGTTGATTGTGGAGGACAAATAGTAGTTTTAATACAAGTATAACTGTAAAAGGATTGGAACTTCCTCTGCAGCTGAAGTATAAAGCCACTTTGCACTAAGCTAATTTTCCTTGGGGGGAAATTTAGGGCTATTACGTTAGCCACTAGAGGGCACCTTTTTAAATCGAGAAGAGCTCTGTGTAAGCTCAAAGCTTGTCTCTCTCACTAACAGAAGTTGGTCCCATAAAAAAGACATTACCTCACCCACTTTGTCTCTCTAATACCCTGGGACAGGGTGGCTACAATAATAATGCATTCAAATTAACTTTGTAACAGCTAATTCCTCCTAGAATTATTCCTGCAGTCCTAATCCTGTTACAACAAACATTCCCTTGTGATATCTCAGGTTTTCCCCCTTTTGTTTCCAGTATTCTCAATGTCAACAGCCCTTTACGTGTCTGGGATCAGAGCCTTCTCAACTCTATTCAACCCAGCCGTTGTGCAACTGACCCTACTTTTAGTGAATGTGCTGCCCCAGCTTTCAGCGCATAGGTCCACCGAATGTGCCTGGCTTGCTGTGCTTTCCTCCAGCAATACAGACAGAGCTCTGCATGCTGCAAACCAAACTGTGGCATTAAGCCCAACCGGCAATTTGTATTCACAGCAAAGGTGCTTCAAATCCCAACCCAGAGTGCGGGGGAAAGAAGAGATTCTTCCTGTGAAACCAATAAAAGGAGGAACCAAAGGCAAGTAGAACTGAATGACTCAGCATGACAGGTGCTTCAATGACTACCCACTGCCACTTACTGAAGAGATGCAGGGGAGTGGAGAAAGAGAATGGCTCTGGGACAGCGATATATCCAACAGTGGCTGAATGGGCTGCCTGCTTATAGTAGGCACAACAGCCTTAGATAACGTGTCCATGCACTGGTTGCTGACAAGGGACAAAAATTACTGAAAGGGGGTTGCCTGGAACCTTTTGTGGCATTGAAAAAGTTCAAGATGATTAGAGATGTATCACGCTGCAAGAGTTCAAACCGGATCCTGGGGCTTGGTCCTGCAATGATCTCTGCATGGGCAGGCCCTGGTGCACGCTCAAAACCACAGTGAAATTGTCTGACTTAAAATCTATTTTATGCCATGGCTTCCGTGGCACCGACTTCAGTGGGGCTCTGTGCATAGGCAGGAGGCTGCCCAGGTGGGGTTCATTGGAGGGTCAAGGCTTTAAACTGTACAGATTTGGGGCAAGGACTCTGTCTTCATCCTCATTTGAAAAGCATCTAGTGCACCATGGGAGTTACCGCCATAAGGAGTAGTCAGTATTTTGCTGGGAAGGCGAAAACTTGTGTCTTGTTTGTAAAGTTGCTAGGGGAGCAGTTTGAAAGAGCTCCAGAGAATAACCAGCAGCAGGATACAAACATCATTTTTATTTGCATTGGATCAAATTATAAAACAAAGACCATTTGATTTCCAAAGCTGCTTTCATGGGCTTATGCTTTGTCTCTACAAGAAAACACTAGTCTCACAAAACCACAAATTGAATCTATTTCCCCATGTTAAGTATCCTCACACCTTATTGTCAACTGTCTGAAATGGGCCATCTTGATTATCACTACAAAATTAATTAGCCTCTTAGAGTTGGTATGGCAACTTCCACCTTTTCCTGTTCTCTGTATGTATATATATTTCTTACTATATGTTCCATTCTGTGCATCTGATGAAGTGGGCTGTAGCCCACGAAAGCTTATGCTCGAATAAATGTGTTAGTCTCTACAGTGCCACAAGTACTCCTGTTCTTTTTGTGGATACAGATTAACACGGCTGCTCCTCTAAAAACAGGGAGCTGGATAAAGAAACGGGGGTGGGGGGGTGAGGGAAATCAGTTTTTCTGCCCTCTGCCAAGCTTAATTCCAGTCTTCTGCAAGTAGCTATTAAACCCAAGAAACTTGAAAAGGCTTTCTCGCAGCTGAGAAGAACATGGCTAATAAATCTCCACTGTCAGGGACCTTGTGGATTTTTCTTGCTCTGTAGTATTATGCAGAGGCGGCAGGATATATGAGAATGCTCTTGTGGTTAAATCATAGGAAATGTGTGTTCAATTCCCAGTTGTGCCACAGCCTTCCACCGTGACCCTTGGTAAGTCACTTAAGGTGAGGCTGTCAACCCCAGCATGTTTGGATTTAATGAGCATGAGCCTCTACTGCCTGAGTTAAAGGCCCCGGTCAGCAGCAGACTTGTAAAGCTCTCTACATGCGCTAGGCACTGGAGGGGGACAGGTTACATTTGCATCAGCCTTAAGGCTAAAAGAAAAATCAGGTCTGAACCTGAATGGCATGGATAAAATTCCGTGGGCTCATCTCTAACTGAAACCGTTGCTCTCAGCTACTGTATGGGCAGTGCATAACACTGCAGCTGCTGATTCTGTTGCTCCTGTGGGCACTGGCATGCTACGGTATTTCAGAACTTGGGAGAATAACTACCAAAAGCATTGGTGCCAGCTGCTTGGCAGTAGCCACGCTTAGGTGATTGAGAAGCTTGGCCTGTGGTGTTCAAAGGTCAGCGCCGTAAACAAAACCAAGGCCAGCCAGCTCTGCGCCAGTCAGCGAGAACTCTGGAAACCAATTCTCTTTCTCTCTCTCTCTCCCTGTGAGAAGCAGCCAACACAAAGGCTGTAAAACAAGACTTGGAAATTATGAGCTGTAAATCAAGTCCTGTTAACAAGGCTGATGGCAATGCTGAATGCCACCTGCATCCAGTTTAGCAGGCAACCAGGCATGGCTGATAGTAAAGGCTTAAAGTAATCCATCCCGGAAGCAAGAAAGGCATGAATGAGCCGATGAGGCAATGCATCCTCTGCAGAAAGGCTCCTGCTCTGACTAGCAGAGTTTTGGGAGGTAACTGGAGTTTTTCTAATGAAGTGCTGGAAGAGCAGATGGCTGGATTGTGTGGCCAGATTCTACTGTTTCATTAAATAGCATCCTAATAATAATTTTGCAAGCAGCAGTATCTCTTTGCTGCGTTAATGTGTGACCGTTTTACACTTTACTTCCTGGTTTTCTAAACAGCCACAGCCTGTTGCTTCTGTTGAATCTCCACGAAAAAAAAAAAAAGACCGTTCCCAGGAGAATGATACTTTAAACATCCATAATTCCTTTCATTTAAGGAACTTGGATCCCCTTTCAAACAGCAGGTAAGCTTACCAGCACTACTACTCCCTATAAGACTGATAGGTATTGTCAGACACAGCTTAAAGAGTGGCTAGCCAAGTTGAAGACCGAGTAAGGCTAATGCTTCCAAATGTGGATACCTAAAATTAGGCACCCATAGTTAAATTCATGCCTATGCAGAGGGCAGGCAAAGTCTTTCCGCCGTAAGAAAGATATTTGCGCCGCTGACAACCCCCTTCTACACCTGACTCCTGACCAACGCAAAACCTGCCCCCCAAAGGATTTTGTTCCCAGAAAGGGAGAAGTCCCAGAGACTCAAGAAGTCTGGAGACTTTGCAGTTGCTATTGATAGTACATGGAAGGAACTCAGATACTACCATGATGGGTGGCAGAATAAAATGCTCCGATAGGTAGCTATAGCCTATGCACCACTTAAGTTCTCAGAATAGAGTTTAAATCAGAGGTCGGCAACTTTCAGCACGTGGCCCATCAGGGTAATCTGCTGGCGGGCCACGAGACATTTTGTTTATGTTGACTGCCCGGCGGCACCGCCCCCTTCAGCTCCCAGGGGCCGCAGTTCGCCGGTCCTGGCCAATGGGAACTACGGGAAGCGGCGGCCAGCACGACCCTGCGACCTGCTGGTAGATGATGATGGGGGAAGGGAGCAGCACAGCACCTGTACAAAAGACAGCTGGAGGCACAGGGAAACAAAGGCAAGTGTGAGAGAGCTACCAGGCATGAGCAGGAGACAAAGATGCTTTCGTCTCTTAGGGTGCGGCCTGCCTAAGCCAGGTCAGCTCTAGGTGCCGATCTCCAGGAAGGATTTGTGGTTGAGGATCCTGAACGAAGGGAAGTGCCTGTCTCTGGCCGGTCAGCCACGTAGGAGCCTAAACCCCTTTTTTCTCCCCACCCCGCTCACTGCCCTTGGCATTTCGCTGCTGATTAGCAGCTCAGCTGGCTGACTTCTGAGGATCCCTTCCTTAGACGTCTAACTCTCCCCATGTATTGTAGTGGGTGCCCAGCTCAGGGCTGTGGATTCCATGTGGTGGCAGGTGACTTCAGTGGCCTTTGGATCAGTCTCCTAATCTTTTCCCCTTGTTCTGGAAACGAGAGCAGAGAATTGTGGCAGGGCTATTAGGCCACTTCTGAAGGAATTATTTTAGTGAACCTCCAAACTCCAAATCAAATATTTGAGAAAGGGGAGGTGCACAGGAGCGGGGAAGTGGAAGAATGAAAAAATTAACCTTGCAGTCATTCTCTGTAGAGGCTGGAATATCTTTTTGGCCCCAGCATTCAGTTGAAACATTGGCATTTCAGTAGGGATGTCAGGGGAAGCATCAGGTGTGTATGTTTTCCCTAGTGCAAGGAGCCAATTTGTTTATTTAAATGTTTAATAAGTGGCTATTGGAGCACTGGCTTCTCTACAGTCATCCGTAAATGCATGGGAAACAAACTAGATCTAAATGAATGCCCAAGGCAGTGTCCTGCCACCAGGCCCCTCCCATTCAATGAGGGAGCTGGCGTTTTACAAAGCTGAGCTGATCACATCTGCAGAGGCATTGCACAGGGGAGGAGGCATATTTGAAGGTTATCGGTTGGCAGCTACAGGTTCAATGCCCTCCCTATGAGGGATGCCTTCTAGTCAGTAGGCA
The DNA here is from genome assembly GCF_013100865.1 of Trachemys scripta elegans. NCBI lineage: Eukaryota > Metazoa > Chordata > Testudines > Emydidae > Trachemys > Trachemys scripta. The sequence goes on from NC_048304.1 coordinate 116,833,540, forward strand.
GCCAGCTGCTGTACTAATTTCAGATCCCGAATGACTTTTTAAGGTGTAGTCTTTAGCAAGGCAGCACTGAACCAGTTAACGTTAGAGCAGCACAAATGCCCTTTTGTTTCCTCTACCTGCCTGGGTTCAAGCCACTTGTCTTTCTGCCAGGATTCTGATCAGTCACCTGGATGCACAAGCGGCTGCCACATGGACCCTTCTTCCTTTGAGGCTGTCTCTTGCTGGTTTCAATATTGAGCTGAGGATGGTTATTTCAAATCAATCCGAGTGAGAATTATTAGAGATTAAAAACAAGTCAGTGTGACCTCTCTGACGTGACTTTAGCTCTCCACGAACAGCAGGAGGGAGAAAAGTCTGTTTTCTGAACAGATTTTCTTTTTAGGTCCTATTGGACTACGTGCTGCAACATAATTGCCCAAATTTCTCAGCTATGCATGGCTCAGGGTGCTGACAATGAATTACAGAGCCTTTAACTTCTAGGGTCCCAATTTCAATGGGGCTGCTTACAGGAGTAAAGCTAAGCATGTGCATCAGGGTTTGCAGGAGTGCGGGCTAGGCTCCCTGAAAGCTTAGCGGCCTGTTCTTATTTGGACAGGTGTCCACATCACCAAGGGCCTGATCCAAAGCTTGCCGGAGAGCTGGTCCACACTAACCCCCCAGTTCGAACTAAGATACACAACTTCAGCTACGCGAATAACGTAGCTGAAGTCGAAGTACCTTAGTTCGAACTTAAAGGTACTTACCAAAGGTCCACACATGGCAGGCAGGCTCCCCTGTCGACTCTGCCTACTCCTCTCGCGGAGCAGGAGTACCGGTGTCGACGGAGAGCACTTCCGGGATCGATTTATCGCGTCTAGACAAGACACGATAAATCGATCCCAGAAGATCGATTGCTTACCGCCGAACCCGGAGGTAAGTATAGATGTACCGAAAGTAAATAGGAGTTCTTGAAAGCGTTCGTCCTAATGGCACCATTGTTGGCCATCCCAGGAAAGCAACCCTGTACTGAAGGCGCATTGAGAATGATGAGCCCTCTCCCAGCGATCCTTTGAGGCACACTGACAGCTCAGTGTGGAGCAGCCTGTGCTGAGCTTGTTTGGGATTTTAGAGACTAACACATTTATTTGGGTATAAGCTTTGTGGGCTAAACCCTGTTGTTTTTGCTGATACTGTTACACTAATAAAATAATACCAACAGGATCTTATCAGAGGGCTGAGGCAAAAATGCTAGGTTTATTGTAAATACAGAGAGAGAGCGAGAAATCAGGATATGCAATTTAATGTTATTTCACTACCATTCCTTATTCATTCACACAGTCATTCATACAAGCTCTGCAGAGTTGTTATAGTTACCAGCCTAGAGGTTGCTCGTAGCAGAGCACTGGCCAGGTAGCCTGCACATGAGGGCGGAGCTGAGTCCTTGTCAGATGCGCATCCGATGCTCCTGGAGGGTGGTTGCAGAACCAGACTCAAAAGTTTTCTGTCTTTAGAGTCTGTTCTTATAGGATTTTGTCCTTATACAAGTCTATGGGAATTGCTTCATCCTGCTGATGTTTGTTTGAGGTGATTATCAATTAGCAGGTGGCACATCCCTGATGGCTGAATGTCTGAGTGTTATCTTATTCTTCTGAGTCTTCAGCCCTCCATCCGGGGGGGGGGGGGGGGGGGGGGGGGGCACTTGGGTGGATTCCGGCCTGCCCTCCGGGGGTCATCCGGTTATCTCTAGTCTGTCTGCGCATTCTTCAGCCAGTCGAGACTGGAGTTGTAATTCTTAGGCTGGCACTTCCTTGACCATTCATTTTTTATCTAAATCAATTTATCCTTTATCTAAATGAAGCATCCATTCACATACATCCTCTATTTTAACATCCATTTATCACTTATTACTTTACTATTTCTTAACTTCTAGCAACTCTCAGGATGTGGCAAATCTACTTAAACTTTAACATACATAGCAATCAAGTTAAAAGCTGAGTTCTGTTTGGAAGAACAATTACAGTTGTTTTTGCAAAGCCTGATTCCTTTTTGAGAACAGACTTTCTGCCTTAGGATGTGTTAACACAATTAGCAGTTTGGCCTTGCTTGTTTCTCACAGAGAGGGAGAGACACAGAAATGGAAAAACCAAGAGGCCTAAGGTGTGGGGGAATTCAACTGAATTCATTCTTACCCCTTGTCTCTCTTGGCCTCAGACTTGTTATACACTTTATGGTTCTAATACAGAAATTCCCTGATATGGTTCAACGGCTACCACTCTGAGGGTATGTCTTCACTACCCGCCGTATCGGCAGGTAGCAATTGATTTATCTGGGATCGATATATCGCGTCTCGTTAAGACGCGATATATCGATCCCCGAACACGCTCACCGTCGACTCCGGAACTCCACCAGAGCGAGCGGCAATGGCACAGTCGATGGGGGAGCCGCAGGCGTCGATCCTGTGCCGTGTGAACCCCAGGTAATTCGATCCAAGATAGTTCGACTTCAGCTATGGTATTCGCGTAGCTGAAGTTGCGTATCTTGGATCGATTCTCCCCCCCAGTGTAGACCAGCCCTGAGACTTGTTTGGGACTGACTCAGGAACACGGAGACTGTAGGAATACTTGATGTGGCACTTACTATCGAACGGGATCAGCTTTCTTATCATCTCCCAAATGCACTTAGAAATAACTGTAAAAAACAGCAAGGTAGATGTTATTGTTTTATAAGCAGCTTCTCCCGACCTTTGACTCCACATGGTAGGTAGAAGGTTCATTACAGTCATGCAACAGGGAGCTGGCTGCTGTGGGAAGCTCTGCATCACACTTGAAAAATCTTGTCTTTATGGAATATGAGGGAGGTATGATAAGAAAGTAATGCCATGCTTCTGTGCTCAGCATTTGCCTCAGGCTGTTTGCTGAATTATATCATATGCTGCTAAATCATTGCACATTAATCAGATCTACACTCCGGAGGATTTCTTCTTTTTCCCAGCACAGATGAACAGACACCTTCCCCCCCTCCCCTCCCCTACACACACACTCTTTTTCTGTGTTTTCTTTCTATATTCTAGATGAGACTTGAAAAATATATACATGCTAGTGCCCATGTTTCCCCACTCTGTAAAATACTGTTTTTAAAGATTGCTTTTATTTCCCAATTGTAACAAATCTGTGACCACTAAAGGTCTTCGTTATTGTTGCTCTGATGCATAACATGGCCATTTGGAACTTCCCAGGACCAATTCTCCTGGCTTCAGAAGCTCAGGCCTCATCCACATCAGCTGTGCTTGACCACCTTGCTAGCATCCAGTGTTGTTAGAAAGGATGGAGGGGTGCAATTCAATTCCATGCAGTTTATCATATAAGTGTCATTCAGATTCCTTTAAAAAATCCACTTTTTGTAAGAGTAGGAGGTGTCCCCTGTAGTCCTTGGCTGGGATTTCCTCACTCCATACTAATGTGTATGGTACTAGTAGTATGAAGCCATTGGTTACTATCCTTTAGCCCACAGGTGGCAGAATTATTGTGGAAAAAATAAGGGAAGGACATGGGTCTTGGACTCACTTGAAACATCATTGATCCTTAAGATTTTGCACTTGTGTTGAAGAGGCTTTATAACAGCATCCATTTTAACTGAGCATCTTAAAATGCTGTATAAATATTAATTAAAATCTCATGAGGTTCCAGTGAATTAGGCCAATATCGAATCACTTCACTGGTGTGGAACCAGACACTGTTTAGCACTTCACTTCACATCAGTTCCATCACTGGAGTGGAACCAGAAGCTGTTTAACAGTGCACAGCGGGACTAAACTACTCTAGCTCAGTGAATGAGAGTACAGCCTCTAATTGAAACCTAAGGGGGGGCATTTAAGTGGTCAGATGATACTTGGGTCGGAGTGGCACCAGGTTGTAAACCCTTAGCCTTACAAAAAGTCGAATGGGACCTTTAAGAACCATAGGTTGTGTAGGGCTCTGTCTCCCTATATCTTGTGTATATGTGTATATTGCTCTCTTGCTGTGTGTGTACTTCACTAGGGGCAGTGGATTACCTCCCAAAGGTGAGGGGGAAATACTGTCAAAATCCGATACTTCTAGCCTGCTCCCAATGGAGGCTTGAAGAAGAGCTAGGCAACACTTTCTGAGCCAGGGAGCTGGCGGGATAGAGGGCCTGGAATGAAAGGCCAGTGATTCCAGGGGAAGAAGGTAAATTTACCTGTAAAGAAACCGGTAGAACTAAGGTGAATGAATGAGCCCAATGGCGGTTGAAGCTGGGGGCAAGAAGGGAGAGGGGCTGGAACTTGAATTGTGAAGTCAGGCAAAAGATCTTATTGGACAACAGTGTAGAGAGGATTGGGTTTTCCAATGGGGTGGTGGCAAAATTCTGATGACATCATCTGACTTTGGATGTTCTCTCGGGGCCAGTCACTAGGGGCCCCTCAGGGCCAGAGTGTCACTCTGAGCCATGGAGGGGGGCAGCCAGCAGCCCATGCTTCTGCTGCTGTCTGACTGTTGATAGACCGTGATAGAGCAGGTCAATGGGGACCACTAGCGAAGCAAATGATCCACAATATAAGTGCAGGGAGAGTCTCCTGAGTGGACTTAGAAGTGGTTAATGGAGGGGACTGTCCATTCTCCAGCTCTTCTGGATTCACTCCCTTTCTGGCTGGGGGGAAAGAAAAGAAGAGGCTTGAAGACCCTGCTGATCTGATGGGTCATTATAGGAGGCCAAGGTGCAGAATTCAGATCTGGATTCAGATTGTTGACTCCCCAAAGGGAAAAGACGGTGGTTCTGGGGCTTTGGTTCAGCTCTTTATTAAGTTGGAGCCCGTGGGGAAATTTGGAAGCAGATCCAGTTCACAATTAAAACTGCTGTTAAATTCAGGGGAGTTAGGGCCCAGGAGTGTTGATGAACAGCTGGTCTCTCGAGAGCGAGGTTAGAAAGCTGGAGGAAAAATAAGAGACATAGGGAAGTCTGAGGGAGGTAAACCTAGAAAATGAGACAAAGATGAAGGTGAGGGGGGTGAAGGAGACCTTGTTCTACCGACCCTTGGTTCAGGAGCTGCTTTCTCCTTTTCAGTAACTGTGTCTTGGCCCAAAGCTTTTCTGTAAAGAATAAATTCCTGGCCCAAGTGGTTGTTTCTGGCCCCACTGCCTGTGACACTAAAACAACGAGGAGTCCGGTGGCACCTGAAAGACTAACAGATGTATTTGGGCATAAGCTTTTGTGGGTAAAAAACCTCACTTCTTTCAGATGCTGAAGTGGGGTTTTTTACCCATGAAAGTTTATGCCCAAATAAATCTGTTAGTCTTTAACTCGTTGTTTTTGTGGATACAGACTAACACGGCTACTAAGAAGTTCCCTCAAATAAAAAAACAAGGCACTGGGTGTAAAAATAAAAGCACTCAGGGAATAAGGGAATAGATAAAGGGAGTAGGAATAAAAGCACTCAGTTCTGATGCGAGATGGACTGCTGAAAAGAGTAAACTATTGGCTTAGCGTGAGAGATCAGTTGAAATGCAATAATGTCTTGGAGTAGGAGCCATTTTAAAAGCTGCTACCATGGCGATGGCCATGCTGGGATAGCCCATTGGGCATGGCCCCACCTTGCCATTATGGTCTCCCTGTCACTGGGGTCATGGGCTTGTCACAGTCAAGAACCCCAAAGACAATGCACAAGCATCCTCAGTCTGTTCACACAGAAAGAAGGGGAAGACATGTTAATTGATCACCAGTGCGTGCCAATGTCTCTCTCACCTTTCTCTGGTGTATCTGTCTTAAATATTTCCTGAGGCATGTTTAGGCTGTGTTAACATACTACCAATTGGAAGGAAACTGTTTAAAAGATATCAGTGCACAAACACAACCTCACTGGAGAAGATTTAGTCACGTTTTATGCAGCAAAATAATTTTGAGGGAATAAGGTTTGGATTGCAGGAGATGAGAGAAATGCCAACATTTTCATTTGGAAACAATGTTAGAGAACAAAGTGTGAGTGTACTTACTAGTTCAAGGTTAGCAAATAAAAATTCTCATGTGACTATAGTTCCTCATAAAAACTATAAGAACATAGTAATGGCCAGACTGAATCAGACTTGAGGTCTATGCAGTCCCATATCCTCTGTCTGAGAATGGCCACTAGTGAAAGAAAGATGCAAGGAAATCCTGTAATAGAATAACTTATCCATAGAGGCAATGTATTCCTAACCTCTCAGGGCAGGTCTTCACTACAGGGGCGGGTCGATTTAAGATATGCAAATTCAGTTACGTGAATAGCGTAGCTGAATTTGACGTATCAGAGCCGACTTACCCCGCTGTGAGGACGGTGGCAAAATCGACCTCCATGGCTCCCCGTCGACGGTGCTTACTCCCACCTCTGCTGGTGGAGTAAGCACGTCGATTCGGGGATCGATTGTCGCGTCCCGACGAGACGCAATAATTCGATCCCCGAGAGATCGATTTCTACCCGCCGATTCAGGCGGATAGTGTAGACCTAGCCTCAGTTAGTGTTTGGCTTATGCCTTGAAGCTTGAGGAATTTTATTCCTTACAATTTTTTGTACTCTACTAAGGACTTGGCCTGAATGACACCTTGTGGCAGTGAGTTTCATGAGTTAACTATGTGGGGTGCTTAAAGCATTTCCTTGTATCAACTTTGAATGTGTTTGCAGATGTGATATGCTAATCCTGTGATGGCTGGGGTGGGGTTCATGAGAGCCTGTGGGCTCAGTCAACCCCACTCCTTGACACCTTCAAGAGGTGTCAAATCTGGAAGGAGGAATTAAAAAAAGGAAAAGTCCAGCTCATTAGTGGCTGATTAGAAGGAATGGCTCTCTTGTGCCAGCCCCTTGAAGGATGGCCTGACTAGGGCTGACTGAAGGAAGGACTCGTTGGGGCCAGGGGAAACCTAGAGACTGCAAGGAAGATGCTTGGAGCGGGGCCAGGGGCTTCAAAGGGGATGAACAGAACAGGGTAACATCGTGATCCATCCCCTGTTTTCTGGTCCCAGTGTCTGGCAGTCAGAGGCTTAGGGACACCCAGAGATGGGATTGCATGACCGTTACATTTGCTTTGTTCCCCGTAACTAATCTATCTCCTTTTTGGGATCTGTGGAGGAGTGAGCTTGGAAAGGGTCTGTGAGAAAGGCCAAGAGACAGGCTGGGGTAGGAATCAGTCCAGAGAGACAGCACTAGGTCTGATTAGACAGACCTTAGCTGCTTCCTATGACATCCCTGGATTGGAACCCTGATCAGGGGCTGCGCCTGGATTCCCCTTACATCCCACCGAGGACCGTGGCGTGAAGACCCTGGAGACAAGGGCTGGAAGGCTAATAAAGCTTGCGGTCAGGTTGACGAGCTTGTGTGCTGGACTATTGATGTGCTTCACCCACGTTACCCCAGAAGGACCTGGCCAGACTGCTGGGTCATCTGATGAAATGAGCCACCTCAGGACTAGAGCAGCTGGTGGCAGAAGTGCCAAAGAAGATCCTGCTACTCTATACCTACTTGCCAGGGGGCATACTGACAATGAGTTTCTTTTCTGTGGTCCCCTTTCGATTGAATTGGATATCTCCTTGCTCTTCCATAATGAGGGGTAAATAGGAGTGTCTGATTTCAATTTGTCCTATTCATTATTTAAATACCGTACCTCTGTCACATCCGCAGCTTTTCGTCTCCCTGGTAACCTAAACAGCCCATATTTTTTTCAATCTCTCCTCATATTATGCTCTCTCTGTTCTCTGTATCCAATGTCATCATCGGTTAGAGGAGGCTCAAGGGCTGCTCTAACTTATACCTGGACTACAACAGTCCCCAAGGGGCCACCTCATCAGCCTGGATCAGCCAGAATACTCTGTCTCCACCCTCAGGCCTGCACTGGCACATGCCTAGGCTGGCGGCTGATAGGATAGGTGGTGTACGGCCATTACACCAGCCCTGTTCCACTCAGGGATCTCCCCTGCATCGGCCTCTTTTGCTGTTAGCTCTATACAGCTTTTAGGCTGTTCTGGCTGGGTTGGAGGGCTTCCTTGTCTGTTTCCCTTTCCCCCTTTTGGCCTGGGTGTTCTGTTGGTTGTTTGTATGATTCTGTTCTTACACCGTGTAGAGATTAGAGACCTAGGACACTATGGTCAGTGTAAATACAAGAATGCCTTTATTTCCTATTTACCCAGACCCTTATTCCTTGCTATGTTCCCACTAGTGGCCACCTAAAATAGTGGCTCCAGACATTCACAACTAATGTACAGAGCAGAGTGGTATATAGGCATTGGAATGGAGCCCAGAAAGGGAGCCGGTGTGTTTCACTGGATACGTACTATAACATAACTAGATGCCTTAGGTTTCGTGATGGTGCCTGTTTTCAGAGTAACGCTCTGATGTTCATGAAAGCAGCCAGTTGCACCAATGTTATAAATAAACTAGGGAAATGCAACCTAGATGGAGCACTATAAGGTGGGTGCTAAACTGGTTGGAAAACCCTTCCCAGAGAGTAGTTATCAGTGCTTCACAGTCATGCTGGAAGGGCACAACAAGTTGAGTCCCGCAGGGATCAGTTCTGGGTCCGGTTCTCTTCAATATCGTCATCAATGATTTAGATAATGGCATACAGAGTACACTTATAAAGTTTGTGGATGATACCAAGCTGGGAAGGGTTGCAAGTGCTTTGGAGGATAGGATTATAATTCAAAATGAACTGGACAAACTGGAGAAATAGTCTGAAATAAATAGGATGAAATTCGGTAAGGACAAATGCAAAGTACTTCATTTAGGAAGGAACAATCAGTTGCACACATACAAAATGGGAAATGACTGCCTAGGAAGGAGTACTGCGGAAAGGGATCTGGGGGTCATAGTGGACTATAAGCTAAATATGAGTCAACATAACGCTGTTGCAAAAAAAGCAAACATCATTCTGGGATGTATTAGCAGGAGTGTTGTATGCAAGAGAGGAGAAGTAATTCTTCTGCTCTACTCCGCTCTGCTTAGACCTCAACTGGAGTATTGTGTCCAGTTCTGCACATTTCAGGAAAGATGTGGATAAATTGGAGAGAGTCCAGAGAAGAGCAACAAAAATGATTAAAGGTCTAGAAAACATGACCTATGAGGGAAGATTGAAAAAATTGAATTTGTTTAGTCTGGAGAAGAGAAGACTGAGGGGGGACATGGTAACAGTTTTCAAGTATGTAAAAGCTTGTTACAAGGAGGAGGGAGAAAAATTGTTTTTCTTAACCTCTGAGGATAGGACAAGAAGCAATGGGCTTAAATTGCACCAAGGGAGGTTTAGGTTGGACTTTAGGAAAAACTTCCTAACTGTCAGGGTGGTTAAGCAGTGGAATAAATTGCCTAGGGTGGTGGTGGAATCTCCGTCATTGGAGATTTTTCAGAGCAGGTTAGACAGACACCTGTCAGGAATGGTCTAGATAATACTTAATCCTGCCATGAGTGCAGGGGACTGGACTAGACGACCTCTCAAGGTCCCTTCCAGTTCTATGATTCTATGTTCTTTATGCCATAAGCCAGCGCAGGCATGCTTGATCAATCATATAACAGAGTAATTGAGGGGATTAAGGGCTTGAAGGGAAATAGAGCTTTCACCCCAAGGTCATGTCACAGGTCAGCGGCTGCATGTCATTACCATCGGATAATTGATTGGTCTATGTGGGATAAGTAAACAATCTCAGTCCAATTCCTTGCGGATGGGTGATCACATCGCAAAACTGCCACCATTTGACCTCCCATCCAAGACTGTCACTGAAGATATCAAAAACGGAATGAGAAGACAGTCTGAACTAGTCTTACCCATTAATGGCCTCCCGATGAAACAGGCGGAGGAACAATGTCAGGGCAGCATGGAGGGGAGCGCATGCTGCCTGTCCTGGGGATAAATAGAAAATGGCCAAATTCACCATAAAGCTGAAAGTAAAACAAAAAGGGAGTGCTTAAGCCTGAGATGACTTCACTTCTGTTTCTCAACTCTGATTTATTTCCTCTCCTGGTATGGTACCTACTGCATAATCCCGCAAATGAGATGGACGAGGTGCCTTGCTATAGAACATGTAAAGTGTGCTAGGTCAGACACCTTCATCTGCTCTAGGCAGGTAATAAAACATAGGAGAAAATGGCAACATATATCTTATACAACCTGCTCAAAAACAGACTCCAACATGAAACTGCAGAACTGGAATTAATTTGCAAACGTGATACCATCAGATTAGGCCTGAATAAAGACTGGGAGTGATTGGGTCAATACAAAACCTAAACTTAATTTCCACATTACTAATTTCCCCCTACTGTTACTCATACCTTCTTGTCAACTGTCTGAAATGGGCCACTCTCTTACCACTTCCAAAGTTATTTTTCCTCCCTTGGTATCCTGCTGTTAATTGATTTATCTCATTAGACTGACCTCACACTTGGTAAAGCAACCCCCATCCTTTCATGTATTTATAGCTGCTCCTGTATTTTTCACTTCATGTTTCTGATGAAGTGGGCTCTAGCCCATGAAAGCTTATGCCCAAATAAATTTGTTAGTCTCTAAGGTGCCACAAGGACTCCTGGTTGTTTTTGCTGATACAGACTAACATGGCTACCCCTCTGGAAGGACAGCTACAGGGCAGCAGGCTGATGTGGAATAGATTCACACTGGCGCTAGCTGTGAACTAAGGGTATGTCTACACTGGCACTTCATCGGCAAAACTTTTGTCGTTCAGGGGTGTTAAAAAACACCTTCCCGAAAGACAATGAATGAAAAGCACCGGTGTGAACAGTGCTTTGTTAGCAGGAGCGCTCTCCTGCCGACAAAACTGCTGTTGCTCTTGCGGGGTGGAAGTTTTTTGTCAGCGAGAGAGCTCTCTCTCAAGGGCTCATTCACCTGCACATCTACTAATGTTATATACGCCATCATGTGCCAGCAATGCCCCTCTGCCATGTACATTTGTGAAGGGACTGTCCGGTTTGGCCAAAGAATAAATGGACACAAATTGGACATCAGGAATGGTAACATACATAAGCCAGTAAGTGAACACTTCAATCTCCCTGGTCATTCTATTACAGATTTAAAAGTCACTATCATTGAACAAAAAAACTTCAGAAACAGACTTCCAAGAGAAGCAGCAGAACTAAAATTCATTTGCAAATTTAACACCATTAATTTGGGCTTGAATAGGGACTGGGAGTGGCTGGCTCATTACAGAAGCAGCTTTTCCTGTCCTAGAATTGACACTCCTCATCTATTATTGGGAGTGGACTACATCCACCCTGATTGAATGGCCCTGTCAACACTGGTTCTCTACTTGCGAAGTAAGTCCCAGCTCCCCATGTGTCAGTATATAATGCCTGCATCTGTAACTTTCACTCTATGCATCTGAAGAAGTGAGGTTTTTACTCACGAAAGCTTATGCCCAAATAAATCTGTTAGTCTTTAAGGTGCCACCAGACTCCTTGTTGTTACTGAAAATCAGCTCGCGCGCCGCCTTTGGCACGTGTGCCATAGGTTGCCTACCCCTGCCATAGATCATGGCACCTTAGATGCTATGAAAATTCTTCTGTTATCAAGAAAAAATTCTAATGTACCCTCTAAACAAAAGCATGGATTCATCCTTTTTATTTCCAAGTGGGGAGATGTTGTAAAGTGAATGGCACATTTTCAAAGTAATTTAAAAGGCCTGTGTACTATACTTGAAACTAACTGCATCAGTTATAGAAGTGTGGAAAACAGATTTTTGTAATGAGTGCTTCTTGGTAATGGCATCAACACTCCTGATTATGTGCATTTTTGCTTTGACAGTACTTGGAAAGAAAAAACACTGTGGTGAAAGGTACATTAGAAATACCTAAAATACAGACTGTAGATAGTAACTGAAGGGCATCAGGAACTGCAGATGAATGCATCTGTCTTGCATAATTCCTTGGCTTCCTAGTCAACTCCCACAATAGCTCCCAAACTGATTGCCGTGGAATATTTCCTCCAAGTCTCCAAGCTTTATTTATGGAGGGTAAGATTATAGGCTTTGTTCTCCCTGCCACAGATGGGCCACACAAATTGGTATATTTCACATTTTTTAACTGTTGTGGGCTCTCTCGTGGTCCTTGAGCAATGGGCTGTGAGTCGATGCATAGCCCTTGGAGCAGCTTTGTGCTGAGAGTCAAAAATCTAACTCTTGGTTTTCTATGGCTGTACAGGAGACAGGGGCGGCTCCAGGCACCAGCGCACCAAGCGTGTGCCTGGGGTGGCAAGCCGTGGGGGGCAGCCTGCCAGTCGCTGTGAGGGCTGCAGGCAGGCGGCTTTCAGCGGCATGCCGGTGGGACATCCGCCGGTCCCAGCGGTTTCAGCAGCAATTCGGCAGCGGGGACGCTGAAGCCGCGGGACCGGCGGACCTCCCGCAGGCATGCCACTGAAAGCCGCCTGTCTGCTGTGCTTGGGGCAGAAAAATACATAGAGCCACCCCTGACAGGAGAAGTATCCTGCACCAGGCCTATAACTGGCACGGCATACTGTCTTCCTCCCCCAGCTGTAAGAACCTGGGACGATGGGGGTGCTAGGCTTCTGACACCTCTGACTTAGGCTAGGTGTCCCTGGGAGGAGGCTGTGAAGTGAGGCTTGGCAGGAAGAACCACCCAGGAGGGCCTGAGTGGCAGGCCCTCATAGCCGACTGATTGGTCTGTACCCATATATAAACCAGGAAGCCATGATAGGGAGCTGTTTGAGTAACAGCACAGACAGACAGCCTGCTTCTGCTCCAGACCCTACTTGTGATAGACCCTAGATTCTGGCTTCTGAGCATGGTTTGTCCTTGATTTTGTTATTTGATTGCTGTCTGTAACCTGGGGCCTAACCGTGACTTCCTGGTATCCTGACCCAGCTCACTCCTGACCCTTCTCCTCATCCCCCGATTGCAACTTAGCGGCTGACGAGGGCCTGGGCCTCACACCAGCATAGCTATGTTAGTCAGCAAGTTAGGGTACAAAGCTTCTCCCATTCTCCACCTCTTTCTAGTCACTTACAGACCCTTTCCCCGGTGTTTCTACAGATCATCAGGCAGCCAGCTCCAGGAAGGAAAGGGTTGGCTTACATTTCAATTGTGCAGCCATGTAAACTGGCCCACAATCTGGCCCTATGTGTGTTTATTTTTAATGTCTGTGGACTCTCCCAGACTGCCAGACATAAGTCTGGTTTCTTGGAGCATCTAATGATCTTCAGGTATGAAAGACAACCAAGAGATAAATAAGAACTGACCCCAAAATGTCCAAAATGCAACTTAGCCCCAAACTGTCAGTTTGAAAATACTCAAATTAATTTAAGAATTATTTTTCCTTTTCAGGCACCCTCTGACCCAGCCTTTGTCTGGGCCTGGAAGAAGAAGTGCTGATATGTGTGAGACAGATGCAGACACACATGCATGATGTTCTTGCAGGACTCCTCGCCTGGTTCTGAAGACGAGTGGTTTGGAGGCTGCGGCTCTTGGTGCACCATGTCTGCATTACAGGCCCAACCATATGAGGTAAGTACCACAGGGGAATTCACCCTGTATGGAAAGTACAAAGGGTGACCATAGGGTAATATACAACCTATAGTGTCTAATATGTTTCAGGAATAATTTTAAAGCTAGTACAAGCTGATGAGTCCCATGCTTGTACTTGATTCTTGGAAATGTGAGGGTTTTGTTTAAGGCTAAGAAGTGATTCCTAGTGCGAATCTTTTACTTAAAAGTACTTTAGGAATCAACATGCAAACCTTGTGCTGAGTGACAATATTCCACAGTATGGTTGCGCCCTGCATTCAAACCAGAGAAACATGGTGCCTTTATGTATACAAAGGAGCAGACAATCCCACATAATCCCCTTTTGGCACATTGTACAGTGCCCCCTTGGGACCTGTCGATGTAACATTGTCATACTGTAGCTTTCGGAAAGCGGCATGATCACCCGCTGTTGGCTTTAGGAAAGATTTAAGGCTTCTTTTAAAACCTCAGAAATATGCTGTTCTTGTACCCCTCTATTGCTGTTTAGCTTCATTTCTTCTCTGCCCCCAGAACCATCAGAGCTGTTTCATTATTCTAAAATTAAAATTATGCATAAATACACATACCACTTCATATTAATAGTAATAGCCTTTGAGGAGAAACTCAGTGGGCCAAATTTATTCATAGTGTAAGACCATTCCAGCCTATGATGGTATAACAGGGATGAATTTGGCCCATTGACTTTAATACTGATCTAAAATAAAATGTCTTAGAAGAGCTTATCTTATTTCACTGGCTCATGCTACATCAAAGTTAGGAGCCGACTTCCTATTCAGGGAGGGCCCTGTGATCCATTGCACAGGACAGGGAGTCAAGCACGTGGGTTTTATACCTGACCTGAGCTGCTGGATTGATGTGTCTTTGGATAAATCCCGTAACCTCCCTGAGTTTTGCTCTGTAAATGTCTACCACTGAGAGATGTATGAGGCTAGTCAAACACTTCTGAGCTGCTATATAAGTGGACAGCTGTATCATTCTGGTCAGTTTCCAGAATAAGTCTGTAGTTAAGAATTTTTTAAGGGTGGGGATTTCTTTTCTTGCAATATTGCTTAAATACAGTAACTTTTCACTTAACGTTGTAGTTATGTTCCTGAAAAATGCGACTTTAAGCGAAACAGTGCTAAGCGAATCCAATTTCCCCATAAGATTTTATGTAAATGAGGAGGTTAGGTTCCAGGGAAATTTTTTTCACCAGACAAAAGACTATATATATGTGTGTATATATATATATATACACACAGACACACACTGTGTATATATATATATACACACACACACACACACACACATACAGTATAAGTTTTAAACAAACAATTTAATACTGGTACACAGCGATGATGATTGTGAAGCTGGGTTGAGGTGGAGGAGTCAGAGGGTGGGATATTTCCAGGGAATGCCTTACTGCTAAATGATGAACTAGCATTTGGCTGAGCCCTCAAGGGTTAACTGGTTGTTAATGTAGCCTCACTCTACAAGGCAGCAGGCATGGAGGGAGGGGAGAGAGCACAGCAGACAGAGACAGACTCACACTGTGTGTCTGAGAGTGAGAGATGCACATTTCCCCTTTGAGTAGCTGACCCCAGGCTTAAGTACACTGCCTTGTTAATTAGATCAGCTTGCTGAGACGCAGCTGCTGCCTGGAAGCTCCCTCCGTCCTGGACCCTGTTGTGTGTACCCCCTGCTCTGTGGAAATGGGGTAAGCAGGAGCAAGGGGGAGGGGGACACCCTGACATTAGCCCCCCACTACTCCCCTCCCCCCGTACAGCAAGCAGGAGTCTCAGGAGCAGCTCCAATGCAGAGGGCAGGAGCAGCACATGGCAGTGGGGGAGGCACAGCTCAATGCTGGCAACTGATAGCCTGCTGGGCAGCAGCAGCACAGGGAACTTAGGGGAGCGGGGAGCTGATAGGGGGAGCTGATAGGGGGGCTGCCAGTCCACCCTGATGTACAAGCCCCCACCAGCTAGTTCCAACGGGCTGCTCTTCCTGCAAGCAAGGGAGCATTGCACAACTTTAAACGAGTATGTTCCCTAATTGATCAGCAATGTAACAATGAAACAATGTTAACCGGGACGACTTTAAGTGAGGAGTTACTGTATTAGAGAATCTCCAAACCCATGCATGAATCCAGGAACAGGATAGGAGTTGAGACAGATCTTTTTCTATAGATGCATGAGACAGAGAATGGTGTACGAGTCTACTCCTGTGTTAATGCCATTCCTTAAATACAGTGCTCTTTGGAAAGTTCTACATTAACAAAGGAAAAATGAATTCTCTGTCTCTTTAATGGGATCCCTAGAGACATCACCATTCTCGTGAGCTCCCACCATGTCTCTAAGTATTGGTGATCCAGCCCTTCTCTCCTTTCCCCAAACAAACATTCCTGAAGTTCTGGATTTTGATGCAAATGTTGTGGCTAATCCCTGCCCCTACAATAGGCCAAAATTAGGGTTACCATATCTCATAAATAAAAAAAGAGGACCCTCCACGGGCCCTGGCCCCACCCATTTCCCCACCCCTAACCCCGCCCCAACTCTGCCCCTTCCCCGCCCTAACTCCGCCCCCTCCTCCCTCCCACTCCCAGCCAGGGGGAAAGGGCTGTCCCAGCACTACCGGCTTCAGGGTTTGCCGGGCAGCCCCCCAGGCCCTGCGCCCCCAGCCGGCGCTTCCCCAGCGCAGCTGGAGCCCGGGAGGGGAAGCGCCCAGCCCGGGGCGCAGGGTCTGGAGGCTGCCTGGCAAACCATGAAGCCGGTAGTGCTCGGGCTTTGGGCAGCCCCCTTGCCTCCGGACCCTGTGCCCCCAGCCGGGCACTTCCCCTCCCGGGCTCCGGCGGCGCAGGGTCCGGAGGCACGGGGGCTGCCCGAAGCCGGTAGCGCTCGGGCAGCCCGGCTCTTAGAGCCTAAGAGGAGCAGAGCCTCCAGCTGCATGGGCTCTGCTCCTCTTCGGCTCTGTGTAACTTATACAGTGTAAGTTACGCAGAGCCGCCGGAGCCCCGGAGGGGAAGTGCCCGGCTGGGGGC